>NC_140166.1:1509716-1514716 GCF_963971535.1 Notolepis coatsorum | reverse complement strand
TTTATACAGTACATGAGTAGAGCTGTAATGTACTTTATACAGTACATGAGTAGAGCTGTAATGTACTTTATACAGTACATGAGTAGAGCTGTAATGTACTTTATACAGTACATGAGTAGAGCTGTAATGTACTTTATACAGTACATGAGTAGAGCTCCTGTAATGTACTTTATACAGTACATGAGTAGAGCTGTAATGTACTTTATACAGTACATGAGTAGAGCTCCTGTAATGTACTTTATACAGTACATGAGTAGAGCTGTAATGTACTTTATACAGTACATGAGTAGAGCTCTGTAATGTACTTTATACAGTACATGAGTAGAGCTGTAATGTACTTTATACAGTACATGAGTAGAGCTGTAATGTACTTTATACAGTACATGAGTAGAGCTGTAATGTACTTTATACAGTACATGAGTAGAGCTGTAATGTACTTTATACAGTACATGAGTAGAGCTGTAATGTACTTTATACAGTACATGAGTAGAGCTGTAATGTACTTTATACAGTACATGAGTAGAGCTCTGTAATGTACTTTATACAGTACATGAGTAGAGCTGTAATGTACTTTATACAGTACATGAGTAGAGCTGTAATGTACTTTATACAGTACATGAGTAGAGCTGTAATGTACTTTATACAGTACATGAGTAGAGCTGTAATGTACTTTATACAGTACATGAGTAGAGCTGTAATGTACTTTATACAGTACATGAGTAGAGCTGTAATGTACTTTATACAGTACACGAGTAGAGCTCCTGTAATGTACTTTATACAGTACATGAGTAGAGCTGTAATGTACTTTATACAGTACATGAGTAGAGCTCCTGTAATGTACTTTATACAGTACATGAGTAGAGCTGTAATGTACTTTATACAGTACATGAGTAGAGCTGTAATGTACTTTATACAGTACATGAGTAGAGCTGTAATGTACTTTATACAGTACATGAGTAGAGCTGTAATGTACTTTATACAGTACATGAGTAGAGCTGTAATGTACTTTATACAGTACATGAGTAGAGCTCCTGTAATGTACTTTATACAGTACATGAGTAGAGCTGTAATGTACTTTATACAGTACATGAAGTAGAGCTGTAATGTACTTTATACAGTACATGAGTAGAGCTGTAATGTACTTTATACAGTACATGAGTAGAGCTGTAATGTACTTTATACAGTACATGAGTAGAGCTCCTGTAATGTACTTTATACAGTACATGAGTAGAGCTGTAATGTACTTTATACAGTACATGAGTAGAGCTCTGTAATGTACTTTATACAGTACATGAGTAGAGCTGTAATGTACTTTATACAGTACATGAGTAGAGCTGTAATGTACTTTATACAGTACATGAGTAGAGCTGTAATGTACTTTATACAGTACATGAGTAGAGCTGTAATGTACTTTATACAGTACATGAGTAGAGCTCCTGTAATGTACTTTATACAGTACATGAGTAGAGCTGTAATGTACTTTATACAGTACATGAGTAGAGCTGTAATGTACTTTATACAGTACATGAGTAGAGCTGTAATGTACTTTATACAGTACATGAGTAGAGCTGTAATGTACTTTATACAGTACATGAGTAGAGCTCCTGTAATGTACTTTATACAGTACATGAGTAGAGCTGTAATGTACTTTATACAGTACATGAGTAGAGCTGTAATGTACTTTATACAGACATGAGTAGAGCTCCTGTAATGTACTTTATACAGTACATGAGTAGAGCTGTAATGTACTTTATACAGTACATGAGTAGAGCTGTAATGTACTTTATACAGTACATGAGTAGAGCTGTAATGTACTTTATACAGTACATGAGTAGAGCTGTAATGTACTTTATACAGTACATGAGTAGAGCTGTAATGTACTTTATACAGTACATGAGTAGAGCTGTAATGTACTTTATACAGTACATGAGTAGAGCTGTAATGTACTTTATACAGTACATGAGTAGAGCTGTAATGTACCTTTATACAGTACATGAGTAGAGCCTGTAATGTACTTTATACAGTACATGAGTAGAGCTGTAATGTACTTTATACAGTACATGAGTAGAGCTGTAATGTACTTTATACAGTACATGAGTAGAGCTGTAATGTACTTTATACAGTACATGAGTAGAGCTGTAATGTACTTTATACAGTACATGAGTAGAGCTGTAATGTACTTTATACAGTACATGAGTAGAGCTGTAATGTACTTTATACAGTACATGAGTAGAGCTGTAATGTACTTTATACAGTACATGAGTAGAGCTGTAATGTACTTTATACAGTACATGAGTAGAGCTGTAATGTACTTTATACAGTACATGAGTAGAGCTGTAATGTACTTTATACAGTACATGAGTAGAGCTGTAATGTACTTTATACAGTACATGAGTAGAGCTGTAATGTACTTTATACAGTACATGAGTAGAGCTGTAATGTACTTTATACAGTACATGAGTAGAGCTGTAATGTACTTTATACAGTACATGAGTAGAGCTGTAATGTACTTTATACAGTACATGAGTAGAGCTGTAATGTACTTTATACAGTACATGAGTAGAGCTGTAATGTACTTTATACAGTACATGAGTAGAGCTGTAATGTACTTTATACAGTACATGAGTAGAGCTGTAATGTACTTTATACAGTACATGAGTAGAGCTGTAATGTACTTTATACAGTACATGAGTAGAGCTGTAATGTACTTGTATACAGTACATGAGTAGAGCTGTAATGTACTTTATACAGTACATGAGTAGAGCTGTAATGTACTTTTTACAGTACATGAGTAGAGCTGTAATGTACTTTATACAGTACATGAGTAGAGCTGTAATGTACTTTATACAGTACATGAGTAGAGCTGTAATGTACTTTATACAGTACATGAGTAGAGCTGTAATGTACTTTATACAGTACATGAGTAGAGCTGTAATGTACTTTATACAGTACATGAGTAGAGCTGTAATGTACTTTATACAGTACATGAGTAGAGCTGTAATGTACTTTATACAGTACATGAGTAGAGCTGTAATGTACTTTATACAGTACATGAGTAGAGCTGTAATGTACTTTATACAGTACATGAGTAGAGCTGTAATGTACTTTATACAGTACATGAGTAGAGCTGTAATGTACTTTATACAGTACATGAGTAGAGCTGTAATGTACTTTATACAGTACATGAGTAGAGCTGTAATGTACTTTATACAGTACATGAGTAGAGCTGTAATGTACTTTATACAGTACATGAGTAGAGCTGTAATGTACTTTATACAGTACACGAGTAGAGCTGTAATGTACTTTATACAGTACATGAGTAGAGCTGTAATGTACTTTATACAGTACATGAGTAGAGCTGTAATGTACTTTATACAGTACATGAGTAGAGCTGTAATGTACTTTATACAGTACATGAGTAGAGCTGTAATGTACTTTATACAGTACACTGAGTAGAGCTGTAATGTACTTTATACAGTACATGAGTAGAGCTGTAATGTACTTTATACAGTACATGAGTAGAGCTGTAATGTACTTTATACAGTACATGAGTAGAGCTGTAATGTACTTTATACAGTACAGAGTAGAGCTGTAATGTACTTTATACAGTACATGAGTAGAGCTGTAATGTACTTTATACAGTACATGAGTAGAGCTGTAATGTACTTTATACAGTACATGAGTAGAGCTGTAATGTACTTTATACAGTACATGAGTAGAGCTGTAATGTACTTTATACAGTACACGAGTAGAGCTGTAATGTAACTTTAATACAGTACATGAGTAGAGCTGTAATGTACTTTATACAGTACATGAGTAGAGCTGTAATGTACTTTATACAGTACATGAGTAGAGCTGTAATGTACTTTATACAGTACACGAGTAGAGCTGTAATGTACTTTATACAGTACATGAGTAGAGCTGTAATGTACTTTATACAGTACATGAGTAGAGCCTGTAATGTACTTTATACAGTACATGAGTAGAGCCTGTAATGTACTTTATACAGTACATGAGTAGAGCTGTAATGTACTTTATACAGTACATGAGTAGAGCTGTAATGTACTTTATACAGTACATGAGTAGAGCTGTAATGTACTTTATACAGTACATGAGTAGAGCTGTAATGTACTTTATACAGTACATGAGTAGAGCTCCTGTAATGTACTTTATACAGTACATGAGTAGAGCTGTAATGTACTTTATACAGTACAAGAGTAGAGCTGTAATGTACTTTATACAGTACAAGAGTAGAGCTGTAATGTACTTTATACAGTACAAGAGTAGAGCTGTAATGTACTTTATACAGTACACGAGTAGAGCTGTAATGTACTTTATACATAGTACATGAGTAGAGCCTGTAATGTACTTTATACAGTACATGAGTAGAGCTGTAATGTACTTTATACAGTACATGAGTAGAGCTGTAATGTACTTTATACAGTACATGAGTAGAGCTGTAATGTACTTTATACAGTACATGAGTAGAGCTGTAATGTACTTTATACAGTACATGAGTAGAGCTGTAATGTTACTTTATACAGTACATGAGTAGAGCTGTAATGTACTTTATACAGTACATGAGTAGAGCTGTAATGTACTTTATACAGTACATGAGTAGAGCTGTAATGTACTTTATACAGTACATGAGTAGAGCTGTAATGTACTTTATACAGTACATGAGTAGAGCTGTAATGTACTTTATACAGTACATGAGTAGAGCTGTAATGTACTTTATACAGTACATGAGTAGAGCTGTAATGTACTTTATACAGTACATGAGTAGAGCTGGTCCTCTGTACTTGATAATTACTGAGTATAGCCCCTGTGTAGGTGATAGGGACACGTACAGCTCTAGTCAGTAACAAGAATCTGAATAGAGCTGTGATGTACTTTACAGTACATGAGTAGAGCTGGTTATCCTCTGTCCTCTGGAACTGGTCAGTACAAGGCCCTGTCTAGGTGATAGGTGACACCGTTACAGCTTAGTCAGTAACAAG
>NC_140166.1:1318772-1509516 GCF_963971535.1 Notolepis coatsorum | reverse complement strand
AAACCCATCTCCAGCTTGGAGCAAAGACCACAAGAAGTGGACCTCATGAGTATACAGACAGGAGTTCGCTCCCACGGGTAAGACAACCCGGCAGCGAACCCTATCTCTACCAGAGCGCTGACCTCGCTATCATGCCTCAGTTACGAGGTGACCACGCCACGCCATCAGGCGATGAGGGCGCAACGCGGGAAGGTCTCGCTCACCACAGAGCCTACCAGGGGGCCCGACCAAAGATAAAGCTTGCCGCCATCAATCTGCCCAAATTCTGTGGCGACAGAAGGACCTATTGGCGCTGGCGGGATAATTGGGAGGACCTCCAGGCTTTGGCCGAACCATCAGGATTGCCTGTATGCAAATTATATCACCTTCTTGACAGCGTAGAAGAGCCACTGAGAAAGAAACTCGGGCTGGATCGCTGCAGAACAGCGGACGACGTTTTCAGGCTCCTGGACAACCGTTTTGGAGACAGGAGCACAACCGCAAGTCTGATCCTCAAAGGTCTGGAAGAAGTGCCTCCAGTACGGAGTAACCAGCCTAGGCCAATGATTGACCTGGTCCAGGCAGTGGAAACCGCACTGTACGACTTAAAGGACCTTGGGATGGAGGACGTGATCAAAAATCACCTAACTGTTGCCGCCATAGAAAGAAAACTGCCTATAGGCATGCGAGAGAAGTGGATCTCCTATGAGCGTGACCCTGCGAATGGCGTCACTCCCGCAAGTTACTTTGACAGACTCTTGTCATTTCTGAAAGGACAAGAAAGGATCCTCGAGAGGCTAGCACAGTTGGAGATCGGAGCCACCCACGCTGGCGAAAGACCAACCCAGCGTGAAAGGCTGAGCGACAGGGGAGGTGATAGACGGTCATTTACAAGAACGACAGCGAGCGAAGTAAGAAGAGAGCCCCAGAGGGACTCGTGCACCATGTGTGGAGAGGAAGCACATGGGAAAAGACTGTACTTCTGCCCGGCCTTCAAGAAGGCTAAACTACTAGAGAAACGAGCCCAGGTGAAGAAAGCTGGAGCTTGCTTCAAATGCCTCGCTTATCACAGGGCCAACGGCCTATGCGAGAAAAGATTCCTCTGTAAGAAAGATGAGTGTGTAAAGGGGGGCGGCCCTGTCAACCATCATTTTCTCCTCTGCTCCAAGACACAGAGCAGGAACGAAACAACCAATGAGCCCGGCGCTCGTAAAGGGCTCCGGGGCCTTACGGCTGAGCAGGAGAAGGTGGTCACAGAGTTAAAATTGTCAACGCTCCAAATGGAAGCATTCAAGAAAGCCTTCACGAACAGAGCGACCTCCCAAGTGTACGCCAGCAAGAGCCTGTTGGACAAGAGTGGCATAAAAGAATACCCAGTCCTCATGATGCTCATGGACGTCACGACAAGAGGAGGAGACTGTGTTGGAGCGCTGATGGACCTCGCCTCCGACACCATCTATATCACACACAGAGCCGCCAAGAGGCTGGGGCTGGCCGGCGAACCTATCACACTGGTCGTGTACGGTGTTGGGAAGATGGCAGTCAGAGTCTATACCAAGAGGTATGTGGTGGCAATAAAAGTATGGACCCCGAAGGGGACCTTGAGAGCCCACGAAATGCTCTGCTACGGCCTTGAGGACATCGCCAAAGTAGATAGAGTGGTGAACTCCGAGAGACTAGAAACGTTTTTCCCATGTGTCAAGCCAGGAGAATTGACCCGGCCTGATACAATTGATCTGCTCATTAGCACCCGGGAAGGTCGCCTGGCCCCACAAAGAATGGAGAGAGCCGGTGATCTGGTGCTATGGGACGGCCCACTGGGCAAAACTGTGAGCGGTGCGCATCCGGACCTCTTCGAAGAAGTAAAAATGACCACGCGTCATTTATTGACCCACTTCGCACGCTCCATGGGAACAACCATAAAGAGAGAATGCAAAAACCTCACGGTAGACTTAACCAAGAGGAAAAGCATGAAAGAGGCAGTAACTGCCACAAGCAACAAGGAAGTCTTCGACTGGCTGAAATGGGACAGCATCGGAGCAGCCTGTGATCCCATCTGTGGGGGATGTCGCTGTGGCAACTGTCCTCCCGGAGGAAAGGAAATGACACTGGCTGACGAGCGGGAGCTAGAGATCATCAAGGCTGGCTTGACCTTCAAGGAGAGAGACTCGCACTGTGGGGACTCCCACTGGGATGCAAAGTACCCCTGGAAGGAACAACCAGCATCTCTCCCTAACAATCGCCGAGCTGTGGAGTCGACCTTCTTCAGGACAGAGAAACGCCTTGAGAAGGACCTTTCATGGAAAGTAGCCTATACCAGGCAAATCCACGAAATGGTGGAGAGAGGAGCTGCCGTGAAACTAACTAGGTCTATGATGGACCAATGGAAAGGAGCAGTATGGTACGTGAGTCACTTGACCGCGCCGAACCCACACTCCGTCACCACTCCGGTACGCATCGTCTGGGACAGTAGCCAAGAATACAAAGGTGTAAGCATGAACAATATCCTACTGAAAGGTCCTGATGTGCTGAACCAAATCCGTGCAGTACTCCTCAGGTTCCGAGAGGGAGAACATGCAGCCATCGGTGACATCAAAAAGATGTATAACTCAGTGTGGCTTGAAGAGGAGGAAGTTCATGTACACCGTTTTCTATGGAGAGACTCACCGCAAGACGAGATAGAGGATTACGCCGTCGTCAGGGTGAACATGGGAGACAAGCCGGCCGGATGCATCGCCCAAGTCGCTATGCGAGAGACCGCATACCTCCCTCGGTTCTCCCACCTGACGGAAGAAAGATCTGTCATCGTGGACAACAGCTACGTGGACGATCTCCTCGTATCACACAATGACTCGCACAGACTGGAAAAGATCCTTAAGGGGGTCGAAGTCATCTTGAAGGCAGGCGGCTTCCACCTCAAACCCTGGGTCCGATCTGGTCACAGTGGGAGGCATGACACCCCGGAGGCCAAGCCAGAGACACTAGTTCTACCGAACCAACTTAAGGAAGAAGATAACAAGGCTTTGGGAGTCGGCTACCTTGTTCAGGAAGATAAGCTCTTCGTAATGGCGTCCATCAACTTTTCCCGGAGAAGGCAAAAGATGAGGATGGAAGCAGATCTAGCCGAAGAAAATATCATAGAGAGGACGCCTAACCCTCTGACACGCCGAGTCCTACTCAGCCAAGTCGCAGGACTGTATGACCCGATTGGTCTCGCAACTCCACTCAAGCAGAAGGGAGTGATCCTAGTGAGAAGAGCATTCCAGGAGGCTGGAAAAATTACCAAGGACACTTGGGACCAGTCACTATCAGAGGAGCTCCGAGAGAAAGCAGTGGAGTTGTTCAAGGAATATGCTCGCCTGAGCCGCGTCACATTCCCAAGAAGTATCACGCCCGCCGGCTGGTTGGGCAAGCCATGGGGGATCACGTTCTCAGACGGGAGCTGTGATTCCTATGGCGCAGTACTGTATCTACGATGGGAGACGTCTGGGGGAGCAGTTGCCCGGCTAGTGGAGTCAAAAGCGAAACTGGCCCCTCTTGATCTTAGAGGTGATCCAGTAAAGGCGGAAATCTGCGGGCGGTGTTCGCATCCCGTCTAAAGAAGTATGTGCTTAAACATGGAAGAATCAAAATCTAAAGGTGGTTCCACTTCGTCGACAGTCAGACGGTGCTGGGAGCCATCCAAAGAGAAAGCTATGGCTTTCAGACATTCTTCGCGAATCGGGTCGGAGAGATCCAGAAGGCTGGTCCCGTCACTGATTGGTGGTGGGTACCAGGAGAACGCAATATTGCTGACCTGGTCACAAGAGGCCACTGCTCCCCAGAGCTACTCGGAGAGAAATCTGCGTGGCAGTGCGGCCCTGACTTCCTCGCCTACCCTGAAGAGGAATGGCCAATGAAATCAGCCTCAGAAGTTTCTACCGCTGCGAGAGACGCAGTAAGCAGGCTTCAAAGAAAGGCCTTCACAGTTGCTATCACAAGAGCGCAAGCAAAGACAATGCTTCCCCTTGCCAGCTCAGAGGAAGGGAAGAAACCAGCCACAAAAGAAGAATCAGATATCATTATCTCGCCAAACAGGAGCCCTGACAAACTTTGGGGCGGGGCTCTCGTAGGCCAGATAAACCCAAGGAGATACAGTTCTCTCAAGACACTCTGCAACGTCGTCGGCTTCATCCGAAGGGCACTGAAGTTCTGGGCGACAGTAAAAACCCTGAAGGCCCAAACGACGAAAGCTCGTTTGCCAACCCACACATTGTTAAAGTGGGAGGCATTAACTGTAAATTAACTGCAAAGCGCATTCAGAGAACTATGCCTGGCCGCACAGGAAGGCGCAGAATTCCCCGTGACCACACTAGACAGACTTGTGGTCCACAAAGAGGAGGACTCCAAACTTTTGCTGTGCCACGGCAGAGTTCAAGCCATGGCCAAAGAATGGCCTGGGGTGCCTTTACTTCCCTACAGGGAATGGGTGAGCATCCTCCTGGCAGAGGAAGCTCACAGGGCAAACCATGAGGGCATTGCAGGAACCCTCTTGCGCATGAGAGATAAAGCCTGGGTTGTGCAGGGGCCAAGAGTAGCCCGAAGCACAATTGACTTGTGTATACACTGCCAAAAGAACAAGGCAAAAATGTGCCGTCAAATCATGAGCGAACTCCCCCCGGAGCGCACAGAACCGGCCGCACCATTCGAGTATACCACGTTGGACCTCTTTGGTCCCTACAGGATCAAAGACTCAGTGAAAAAGAGAACATGTAAGAAAGCCTGGGGTGTAGTTTTCTGCTGCATGGCATCCAGAGCAATACATGCCGACATAATGGAAGACCTCTCGACTGAAGGTTTCCTAAAAACATTCCAACGCTTCACTGCATTGAGAGGCCATCCTAAGAAGCTCTGGTCCGATAAAGGGACTAATTTCGTGGGAGCAAAGCCAGCGCTGGAAGAACTTTATAAGTTCCTAGCAAATATCGACAATAACAAAATACAGAAGAGAGCCGCAGAGTCTGGTACAGATTGGACTTGGGTGTTCCACCCCGCTGACTCTCCTCATAGGAATGGTGCGGCTGAAGCAGCTGTGCGAGTATTGAAAAGAGCACTAAGCAGCATAGGCGAAGAAGGGAGCCTCACGGCCCTGGAGTTCCAAACCCTCCTATACCTTGCTGCCAATCTATCGAATGAGAGGCCTATTGGTGCCAATGCCCAGCTTCGGGATGGCACCATTGAGGTCATCACCCCCAACACTCTCCTACTGGGACGTGCAAGGCCCCGTGGAGACCCCGGAGGTTTCGAGTCCGCTAGCTACCCCTTCGTCCGTCTGAGAGCAATCCAGATTGAAGTGGACAGGTTCTGGAAACGATGGAGCCAACTGGCGGGACCAGAACTCTTCGTCCGAAAAAAGTGGCACACTCCCGCTAGGAATGTCACTGAGGGGGACTTGGTCTGGCTTGCGGACCAGAACGCACTCAGAGGCCAGTTTCGACTGGGCCGAGTGATAAAGACTCACCCTGACCCAAAGGGTGTCATCAGGGACGTGGAAGTAAGGACTTGCCATAGCCTTCCCGTTACCGCCGGTCATCCCAAGCGTGATCGTCACGTCGGGGTGTGCCCCACCACCGTCCTCCACAGGGACGTCAGGAGGTTGGTGGTACTTCTACCTTTCGAGGAACAATGACCAACAAAGGACGTCTAGAGTCGCCTTGTTTCTGGCAAAAAAGGGACGTCGAAAGTCGCTTTGTTTCTGGCACAAATAACGTCGAAAGTCGCCTGTTTCTGGCACAAAGAAGGACGCCGAAAGTCGCCTGTTTCTGGCGCAAAGGACGTCGAAAGTCGCCTGTTTCTGGCACAAAGAAGGACGCCGAAAGTCGCCTGTTTCTGGCGCAAAGGACGTCGAAAGTCGCCTGTTTCTGGCACAAAGAAGGACGTCGAAAGTCGCCTGTTTCTGGCGCAAAGGACGTCGAAAGTCGCCTGTTTCTGGCAGGATTGAGGATGTGAAGAATCACCCGATGCCGACGGTACCTGAGTAGTTTTCGCGGGAGCCGCTTGTGCTACCACCGTAAATGCGGCATAGTTTAATTCTTCGTACCCCTGTAAAGGAATAATAATATAGACCGGGATCACTTATATAGTTTGAATAGTTTTAGGAGCCTGACGTTCAGAAAACTAAGTGGGAGGTGGAGAATTATCCGACGTTTTTCCCAATATATTTATCATTATTATCCTTCATTATTATCATGAGTAACATTTATTGTATACATTTATTGCATGAGTTAATTATTATCTGGTGCCGCCTAGTGGACGCACTTTGGAGTACGTATTGCGACTCTGAGCAGGTAAGCTGTCTCTGCGCAGGCGCGTCGCGCTATTTAAGTGACACTCTCAGTCTAGACTGTAAGGTGAAAAGCCCTGTGGGCGAACTCTTGACTGGCCAACGGTACGTAGCATTATATGCGCCGTTAATAGCCGCATTTCTCTTTAATTCATATATCTAGTTATTAACTAATGCTGTTTGTTTTCCTTTTCCTTTGTATAGGTAAATAATCTGACTAACGTCTGACTAACGTCTGATTATACGTTGCTGACTAAATGCTGACTGAATGTACTAACTGACTTAATGGAAACGCTGACTACATGCTGACTACACGCTATTAACAATAGACTGACTAACGTCAGACTGAATGCACATGCAGACCAACTAATGTCTGGCTACACTAATCAGAACTGGTTGCTAAATTGCAACTTAACTATTAATGAACTATCAACAGAGGCGACTTGGTTGAACATTACCGATACCACTTCGACCTCTACTAACATTATCCATTAAAGCTTGGATGTAAGCTACTACCATCTATCAGCTACACGCTAACCCCTTGTTAATTGACCACCTAGTGATTATTGTAACAGAGGATGAGCTGGATGCTGGACTTCAAGGTCCAAATAAACGAACATTCTTATAAAGTCCGAATTGTTTCTATGGTTTGAGAAAAGTCATTTCGCCCACACCCTTCCAAGGGGGACATCTAGTTGACTCATTGACTGAGACTGCTAGATAATTGGACAATAGGCACCGCGTGCTCAATACATTAATAACACCCCGCTTGTACTAGGGGAGACCCAGGCATAAAGTAGAGAAACATTGGGAATTCAAATAACAAGAATAACAAAATACCAAAAGAAAACCAAGTAAATGTTACCAAAATAAAACCTACACTAAAGCCGGCTTAAATTGTTTGGGGTACCCCTTACTTAGACACTGGTTGTTAGCGTTCACTTGAATGGACGTTGATGTTGATACACGAGGTACCGTTAGTACTTAGCCAAGATGGCGGACCCACTCTTATCACCTCTCGTCCAGGTGACAAGATGGCGTCGGCGATCCCGCGAGCACAGCCAGCGGGCTGGGCGAACAGCATGGGCAGTGGTTAGCTGGAGGAGCGTGCTGTGATGGCGACCTCTGCTGGTGGGAAGAGGCGTCCTCTGTACCGTCTGGGGTAGTCCACTGCTGGCTGTTGCTTGCCGCTGTCGCGCGAGCTAATACTGTTGCTACCCTAAACACAGCTAAGCTTCGGGTCTGGATGCACCCTCCTGCTATATCGGTTGTACTACTAACGCAACGTGGCTGACTATACCACCGGCCTTCAGCGCCGCGCGCCCGGTAGTCTACTGGAGTCAGACGGAGCCGTTAGCAGCATGCTAATACACTGCACACTTACTACTATAACCCGGTAACTATAGACTTTAGTCCCGTTAACTCTAGACGTTAGTCCTTCGTTCTGTATCGCTTACTCACACACTATCGCTGGTACTTCTAGGATAACCCGTCAACTAGCAAGTACTTGTTGTCACCCGTTGCTCGTTCCAACGGGCTTTTCAACATCACTTCTTCCACAGGGCTCGTTTGAGCACCCGCCCGTACTTCTAGGATAACCCGTCAACTAGCAAGTACTTCTTATCACCCGTTGCTCGTTCCAACGGGGCTCTTCAACAGCTCTCCTTCAACGGGGCTCGTTTGAGCACACGCCCGCTGTGACTACGACTGTTCACGTCGAGGTCACTGCCGGAGAGAGATTCCTGGTCCTCTCGCTCCCAGGTAACTCCCTCTTCCTCGTTGCTTCCCTCTCTCCTCCGCTCCACCTGCCACCACTGCCACTCCGCCCCCTGTTGGCAACCGCCACTGATCCCACTCTAGGACCACTCCAGAAAGGGAGAAAAGTGCTTCAATGTTATTGTTAGTGATCCATGAATGAATGAATAAATGAAAACTTTATTTAACAGATTGCAGAATGGGTACAATACAGTACGGCTCAATACATACAATTGTTAAGGGGATGCAGACCTGAGAAAGACTTTTGTCTTGTTTACATCAGGGTCCCCCATTTTCAATTCATATAGACATTTATGACATACACAACATACATGACATTTATGGCATAGGGACATACAGGTATTTAGTACTGATACATTTGTGACATAAGCGGTATTCAAATATACAGTACTGTTACCCCTAGATCCTGACAGAGTATATACATATGATGGGGAGGAGACTGTCTATTAGGAGGTGGGCATTTACGGTGGCCAGTTTCGAATTGCAGCCTCCCGTAGGTGCTCTTTAAGAGCGGTTTTGAATGTGGGCAGGGATTCACATTCCTTTACAGATTTGGGTAGGGCGTTCCACATTGTTGTGGCATAATTGCGAAACGTGTTTAGTCCCTTGTTTGAGCCGAATCTGGGTTTAACATGATTTGTTGAGCTTCCTCTGGTGTAGTGGTTGTGGTATTCACTGACCTTTGGGAAGTATTTTGACATGTACATGGGCACCCCGGTCGTATAGTGTATCTTGTAGACCAGGCCCATTGCAAGTTGCTGTACTCTGTCGTCTACTCTAAGCCATCCTAGGTTGTCAAAGTGGGCAGGGGTGAGGTGGGTTCTGGGGTTCAGGTCAAGTAGTAGTCTGACCAGTTTGTTTTGTGATGTTTGTAATTTTGTTTTAAGCGCCTTTGAGGTGCTTTGGTACCATGAGGTGCATGCATAGTCATAGTACCCTTGAATGAGTGCTCCTGCCAGAGTCTTCAGGGTATTCTTGTTTACCAGAGAGGAGATCCGGTACAAGAATCTAGTTTGTTGGTTGACTTTTTTTATTACATTGGATGCCATTTTGTCACAGGAAAGATTTGCCTCTAGGATGGAACCCAGGTAGGTAATTTAGTCTTTCCTTGTGACAATATTGTCACCCACTGTAACTGAGAAGCCGTCGGTCTTGCTGAGTTTGTTATTTGAACCGAAGAGAATGGACTCTGTTTTGCCCATGAATACTGAAGCCGGAGAAGAGTAGCACCTCACCTCGTTGTTAAACTGGGCGAGCTATCAAAAGGAACACTGTTTATCACACTTTATACACACACAGGGAAAGTAACAGTTAGTTAGCACTTCTGAATACTTAGTAGAATATTCAGGCTGCTACATATTATAATTAGGGATGCTCGATATTGGCTTTTTTACCGATACCGATATTCCAATATTGTCCAACTCGTATTTTCCGATGCCGATATCAACCGATATCAACCGATACCGATATATGCAGGGTTTCCCCCCCCAAAAAACTGAATAATTTCAGGTAACTAATAATTTCACTGGATATATATAACAAATATTGTTATTGTTTTTTTTTTGTTTTTTACCGATACCGATATTTTCCGATATCACATTTTACTGCCGATATCGGCCGATAATATCGGTCGGCCGATAATATCGAACATCCCTAATTATAATACTGCAACTCTGTATACGTCTGATTAGCACTATTACTCAGTAGTAGGGGTGTACCGGTACACAGAAGCCAGTGTACTAATTTATATTTTATACCCAGTTTAATCACCTATACACTGTATAATACTATCACACTTTACTGTTATATTTGCACTCTGGTTAGATGCCAAACATATTTTCGCTGTAGGCTGTTTGTTCTCTGTCACTGTCCTCTCCTACTGTTTGTTCTCTGTCACTGTCCTCTCCTACTGTTTGTTCTCTGTCACTGTCCTCTCCTACTGTTTGTTCTCTGTCACTGTCCTCTCCTACTGTTTGTTCTCTGTCACTGTCCTCTCCTACTGTTTGTTCTCTGTCACTGTCCTCTCCTACTGTTTGTTCTCTGTCACTGTCCTCTCCTACTGTTTGTTCTCTGTCACTGTCCTCTCCTACTGTTTGTTCTCTGTCACTGTCCTCTCCTACTGTTTGTTCTCTGTCACTGTCCTCTCCTATGCTTCCGTGTCGCCTGTGGATTCTGACACTTGTGGCTGCATGCCCTTATAAGGAGCTGGCGGGTATTATGCACCAGGTGTACGAGAACACATTCCTCATTCGGGGTCGGGGACCTTTCTTACGTCTGTTCCTACGAAGATATTAGAAGACACTTATGAAAATGTTGATTGTTCTTCTGTTTTTAATGAACTGATCGATCATTAAATAATCATAGGTTGTGAGGAGTTGTGCGACGACCCCCTCAATGCTAAAAAAAAGCCTTTTTGATGGTTATGTCTTCTGCATAGAGAGGAGACGGGCGATCAAATGGGCACGTTTAAAGATCATGTGATCTAACCACTGTTCCCTCTCACTCCCTGTTTGAGATGCATCCAGCTGCAGGACCACAGAACCCCCACACTCTCAGGACCCTCGCTCCCATTGGCTGATTTGGGTCACGTGACCGTCCCACCCAATGGCTGAATTGGAGTATTGCACTGCGGGATTGATTGATTGAAAACTTTATTAACAGATTGCAGAATGGGTACACGTGAACGTCAGAGGCCCGGATTGATTGATTGATTGAAAACGTAACAGATTGCAGAATGGGTACACGTGAACGTCAGAGGCCCGGATTGATTGATTGATTGAAAACTTTATTAACAGATTGCAGAATGGGTACAGTACAGTACAGCTCAATACACACAATTGTTAAGGGGATGCAGACCAGAGAAAGACCTCAAAGCAGTACTGTTACATTTGTGACATACAGTAAATATATACAAGGGGGAGGGAACTGTACATTTATGATGAATTGAAAATGGGGGACCCTGATGTAAACAAGACTGAAGTCTTTCTCTGGTCTGCATCCCCTTAACAATTGTATGTATTGAGCTGTACTGCAGATATATTTCAATTGCCTTACTTATTTACATAAGTATTATAGGGGGAGGGAACTGTACATTTATGATGAATTGAAAATGGGGGACCCTGATGTAAACAAGACCGGGGGGGAGAGTGCCATGGCCGACGTGTACCCATTCTGCAATCTGTTAATAAAGTTTTCAATCAATCAATCCCGCAGTGCAATACTCCAATTCAGCCATTGGGTGGGACGGTCACGTGACCCAAATCAGCCAATGGGAGCGAGGGTCCGGAGAGTGTGGGTCCGCAAAGTGTGGCGGTCCTGAGAGTGTGGGGGTTCTGTGGTCCTGCAGCTGGATACTATTGCCCTGTTTTACCCGGACTATAATTAGGCCCCGAGGCACTTGAGGGTCATGTTTCATTCTGGACTGGCACTGACAGACCACTGGCTGGAGCATGGAACCAGAATGACACAACCAACAGTAAAAACGGACAGAAAAGGGGAACTCTACGTTAGGTTATGCCCGTCTCTCTGCCTGGGAACGCTGTTGACATTTGTAGAAAGGTAAGTGCTATTCTTCAGAGTTAGTCTGTGGGTCCCTCCCTCTACTGAAAGCATATCATTCAACATGCCCTGTTGAGTGTCACTTAAAGGGACAGGTTGGATATATTATTGCATTCCACAACATGCAGGCTTTAACCATCCAGTGATCATGTTAAGTAAGATATTCCTTTATTGATCCCCTTGGGGAAATTCAGGCATCATAGCAGCATGGGGGGAGGGGGGGAGGGGTACAGGTAGTAAAACAAAACAGTATACAGGTAGTAAAAGACAACACAGGCAGTGTAAACAATTTGATCAATATGGTCAATAAATTTACTAACTGACTAGCTGAGGAATATTCACATTATTCACAGTGTCACATGAGGTGCAGTATGCAAGAGGTGGTGTTATAATAATTTACTATCTACTGAGTATACATTAATCAAAGTACCAGGGTAGTCTACTTTGTCCCCCTTGGGTTCCTATAAGTCCCAGGTCAATGTCTGGTAGCAGTCGCTGTCGCTGCCCCCTGTTGTGGGGCCTGGAGGCTGCTAGTCGCTGCCCACTGTTGTGGAGCCTGATGGCCGCTGGTATGAAGGACTGTCCGAGGCGGTTAGTTGAGTGTCGGGGGGGGATGAGTCTGTGGCTGAACGAGCTTCTCATCTTGACTAGCTCGTCGTAGAGGGGGTGGTAGGGGTTCTCCATGATGGCATCCAGCTTCCTTATCATCCCCCTCTCTACCATCACCTCAAGTCTAGGTAGCTCGACTCCCACCACGGAGCTAGCCTTCCTCACCAGCTTGTTGAGCTTGTTGGTGTCCCTTGAGTTGATGTAGCCTCAGTCAGTGATCATGTTAAGTAGAGTCAGTGATCATGTTAAGTAGAGTCAGTGATCATGTTAAGTAGAGTCAGTGATCATGAGTCAGTGATCATGTTTAGTAGAGTCAGTGATCATGTTAAGTAGAGTCAGTGATCATGTTAAGTAGAGTCAGTGATCATGTTAAGTAGAGTCAGTGATCATGAGTCAGTGATCATGTTAAGTAGAGTCAGTGATCATGTTAAGTAGAGTCAGTGATCATGAGTCAGTGATCATGTTTAGTAGAGTCAGTGATCATGTTAAGTAGAGTCAGTGATCATGTTAAGTAGAGTCAGTGATCATGTTAAGTAGAGTCAGTGATCATGAGTCAGTGATCATGTTAAGTAGAGTCAGTGATCATGTTAAGTAGAGTCAGTGATCATGTTAAGTAGAGTCAGTGATCATGTTAAGTAGAGTCAGTGATCATGTTAAGTAGAGTCAGTGATCATGAGTCAGTGATCATGTTAAGTAGAGTCAGTGATCATGAGTCAGTGATCATGTTTAGTAGAGTCAGTGATCATGCTAAGTAGAGTCAGTGATCATGTTAACCCTTTCACTGCCACACGGATGATGCTAATGATGGAGCATCGCCATCGGTTGTGTGATAGTAAAGGGTTAACCGGCTGTCGTGTGGCAGTGAAAGGGTTAACATGATCACTGACTCTACTTAACATGATCATGTATTTTCATTAGTATTAAAAAATATATTTAATTTTTTTTTATTTCTTTAAAAAAAATTATTTAAACAACACATGTATGTTTATTTTGCAGCAATTCTTTGTCGTTGCCGCCATCTTTAGTGTTCGATTTCCCCGTTCAAAACGACCACAGTGATCCTTCTCATGTTACAGTCTGGTCTCTGGATGTGATGGAGGAGTCTGCCTATTGAACGCACGGTGCAGAGTTGCAATTCAACTGAATTTACATGAAATGGGGATGTTTTAACTAAAACATGCCACAAGGCCTAGTATTTTAGTATAGTATAAAGTATTAAAAAAAATTAAAAATCGATATCATGCAGCTATCGATGAGTGGTCTCAGCCTTAGATAAGGGTCAACTTTCCCATCTCTGAAGGTCAGCTTTAAGATTAAATACTAAAGGGGGAGAAATTGGCAGAAAAAAGAGATGAGATAGTTTTGGTTACATGTATCCCTAGATATGTAAAGCCAGAAGGAAAATCAGATTGTGTCAATTGTAGTGCTGACTGATTGATAGGATAACATTCGCTCTTGGAGATATTCACTTTTTTTTTATCCACTTTTTCTCCCATTTTTCCATATTTTCTCCCATCCCAATTTCGTATCATCCAATTCAACCCTCCCCTGTCACGAACGCTGTTTCTTGCCTCCCACAAGCCGGCTGCAATGTGGACTAAGTCATACATAGCACAAGTCCCCTCCGGTACTTGAGGTAACAGCAGTCGCATCTTTTCACCTGCGCAGCTCGATCTCTCAGTGTCGAGGAGTAACGCGTGGGAGGCTCACGCTGCCCCCGACACTTCCTGATTCTACTGCGCAGGCGCACCAACCGACTTGTAGGAGTCGCTTGTTCACAACGTTCGATCCCCACCCTTCAGTTTTCCCTCCCCGTAATACGGCCAATGTGTATTACTGCGGACGACCAGCCAAACTGAAAAACAATGTGGAGAGCTGGATTCGAACACGCGAATCCTAGCGTCTCCACACTGGTGGCGAGTGCCTTGCCCACTACACCACCTAGCCGCCCACTCTTGGAGATATTCACTTTGTAGCCTGAACATTTGCCAAATCGTTTAACGGAAGCTAGAATAAGAGGAATCGATGTGCTGTTATTAATTATTCTTGGTGGTGGGGCTACATGTTTGTTAATGTCCTGATCACTGATTGGGCCTTTAAACCAAGGTAATTTCTAAAAGTTAGTCAGTTCCTTTACTTCCTTTAGCTCATTGTGGCTGTTTATGTAGTTGATCTCTTCTTATGTAGTTGAACTTCAAGTCTAGGGGGGGACGTGCTTTTGCGGTCGCAGCCCCTGACCTCTGGAACAGCATCCCCATGTCCATCAAATCTGCCCCCTCCATTGAGTCTTTTAAATCAAAACTCAAAACCCACCTATATCGCCTGGCCTTCCCTGACTCACTTTGACTCTGGCCTTACTTGTTGACGTGTTGTTCTGTTTTTCCTTTGTCTATCCGTTGATTTTATTTTATTTCTCTGTTTATTTTATACTTTTCTTTGTACTTAGCTTAGCCATGTGAAGCACTTTGGTTGACAAGCGTCATGTTTAAACGTGCTATACAAATACATTTGATTGATTGATTGATCTCTTGTGGTTTGCAGAGCTGCTGAGCATGGCTGGCCTGGCTGTGTGCGGTGGGTCGGTCAGCTCTATCAAGACTCTCTGGGAAACCAGGATCAAGAAGAGCAACGAGGAGCTTCAGAAGCAAACTCTACCGAAGGATAAAGGAGCTCATAGGTAGGAGAGGGGCCTCCAATCAAGAAGACTATTGACAAGCTACGCTTTCAACCAAATCATTTGAATCAAATGCAATAACTAGTATGGTATCAAAGGTTTATTATTATTTAAAGAAGATTTGCTGTGCTTCCATCCTTACAGTACAACAATGTTTTTATTTTGAATGTCATCGCAGGGTATAATTAATAACCTGAACTACATGTGCTGCCAGTGGCCGACAGTGGGTGTATCCCCACTATGGCCCAAATCCTCAATCCAGTTTTTGACATCCCTAATCTGGTCAAATGGTGTGTTTTTTCTTAAGGTCATATTAGTGTGAATCATGTGAACGGCCTGGGAGCAGTTGGAAACTACATCTGTTTTTATAAATGGTGATCCTATAGTTTTGTTTCACAACGCTAGGATATCAAAGTAAAATCAAAGCGTTTTTCAGACATGTGATTGGATCTGGTGGTCATGTGGTTTATATCAATTATCTAAATGACACATTTAAAGATGTTCCCAGATTCCACACAGCAGGTGAACGGCTAGTTCGTTTCTAGTTATTTGTGTGATTCTAAGGATTCTGGCTGGCTATCTTTGCAGCTCTAGTAGGATGCTCTGATTTCCAGCTTTGGGAGACAGGGGTTTATAGATACTGACTAAACCGTAAACATTCTGCAACTGTATTAAGTATTATACAAGGACCCATCGGCCATGATTACAACAGGCACATTCATCTCCGAAATCTTTCCGGTATCACGCTCAGCCAGACAGGGTTGCCCTCTTAGTCCCGGACTATTCGATCTATCATTAGAGCCTTTAGCACAATATATAAGACAATCCCAATACATAGAACCAATCGTAATCAAGGGCACACAACATAAAATTAGTTTATATGCGGACGACGTAATATTGTTCATGCAAAGCCCCAACACCACATTGCCGCATCTACTCAAGTTGATAGAGAACTTTGGTGATTTATCGGGATTTAAAATAAATTGGCCGAAGTCGGCTTTCCTTCCACTTAACATCCATGCAAAAAAAGACACAACCCTCCCAGGTGCGATACCCATGGTAAAACATTTTAGATGCTTGGGTGTGGAAATATTTCCCACCATAAGACAAACGGTGAAGCACAATTACACAAAAATACAGAACAAAATCAAAGACGACCTGGACAGGTGGGCAAAACTTAAAAACTCAGTACAGGCAAGGGTATCAATAGTTAAGATGGATGTATTACCAAGAATCAACTTCATCAGCTCAATGCTACCGTTACCCCCTCCAGAGGGCTACTGGAAAAGATTACACTCCTCCACATACAAATTTATTTGGAATAACAAACCACCTCGCATAAAAAGATCCACCGCACAGAGAAATAAAGCAGACGGTGGCATGGCAGTTCCAGATTTTTTACAATATTTTAAGGCTTTCACATTAAGACCATTGACAATATGGTTTGATCCCCAGGCTTTGGTATCTTGGAGAGAATTGGAAGAAAACATAGTAGCCCCACAGAGACTGAAGGACATAGCACACACTAAACTTCCAATCAAGCACTGTGAGCGGAAATTTGGCCCCATAATTACCCATGCAATCCGAACATGGCGGGAAACACAAAAAAAATATCCTAACCCTCAAAAATGGCATAATCACACTCCCATATTCAATAACAATGCACTCTTAATGGGAAAACGTCCTATAAGATTCCCTTTATGGGAAGAGCAAGGCATACACTCATTAGGGGATATTTTTAATAACCAGGGCTTCTGTAGTTATGGAGAAATATGCACAAAGTTTAACCTCACCGAGTCCACATGGCTTTTTTACATACAGTTACGCCTATGTTTGAGGTCTCACGGTGTTCCATTACACATACCAGTTGAACACCACAGATACCACAAATTTTTCTATGAAAGAGAAACATTGGGAGGTTTTGTATCAGGTTTTTATTATCAATTACTAACGTCCTCGTATGAAACCCTTCAACTAGACACTGTCTGGAGGAGGGATATTCCAGACCTGGAAAGTGACTTTGATTGGCAAGAAGCATGGGCAAATGTCCGTCTTACATCAAGGAACCCGGACCATCAACAAATCAATCTTAACTATATTCACAGGACATACTTGACTCTTATAAGACTGAACAGAATGGGCCTGAAACAGGACTCAAAATGCTCCCAATGTACAAATGGAGACGAAGGGACATTTATGCACATGTATTGGGACTGCCCACCAGTTAAGGCATTCTGGAAAGATGTGACCCATCAATTATCAAAACTCGTATCTTGGAATATACCAGTACACCCCTCTGTATTGCTTTTAAATTATGTTTTTGAGTTTGCAGTAAATCCACAGCTAAAGAGATTGGTCTTATCGGGTATCACAGTAGCTAAAAAACTGATCGCATCACCCTGGTTTCAACCGGAAAAAATGTGCCGGAAAGTTTGGTCTCTTACATATCTCGATGTGATATATCAAGAAATATCTACAGCAAGAATTCTGGGTCTTAACGAATCCAAAATGTCAATGTGGGTAGAAGTGGTGGAGAGAATAAAAGCTAGCTTATAATGGTAGTGTCTGGTTAGGAGTGAGGGATAATGGAGGTACTATCCAAGGAGGGGTCCGGGAGGGGGGGGTTCGAGCTGGAGCATATGTGTGTAGGGTTTTAGAAAATAGGTATTAAGGGTATGTCCTATATAAGCATTTATATAATTGTTAATTTCGCTGGATATACACTGTATACGGTTAAAATATTATTATAGACTTTTTTTTTGTCTTGTTTCTGTACTTGCATGTAATTTTAACCACCTTGACTGTTAGTTTCATTATGCATTATGTGTTGAGTACTGACTTTTAATAATTTTTGTTTTGCAATAATAAAAAAAATATAAAAAAAAAAAAAAAAAACATTCTGCAACTGAAGATGGTTCCCTCCTCTCCCTCAGGTTGGCTCATGTGTGGGAGGACCGGATCGTCTTGGCCAAGCTAAACGAGAAGGTGGTAACAGAGGAGGGGAGAGTCATCTTAAGGATTGAGAAGGAGGAGTGGAAGGTAGCCCTTCTCACATCATCCAGGGCTCTGGATGATATGACCAAAATATATGTTTAGTTTTGATGGTATTACGGTATTTAGTTTTCTAGTACAAATTACAACGTGATGACATCTTTAATGTCTATTATTTCATTCTAAATGGGAACATATCTCCTGACCCATTAGCTTCATGGTCACATACTTCTCTGTGAATATTCATTATTCAAGACGTGGAGGAGACATCTGATGATTCTACTGAGACTGGCATCATGATGTCTACTGATGTTCTACTGATGGTTACTGAGACTGGCATCATGATGTCTACTGATGTTCTACTGATGGTTACTGATCCTGTTCATCATGATGTCTACTGATGTTCTACTGATGGTTACTGAGACTGGCATCATGATGTCTACTGATGTTCTACTGATGGTTACTGAGACTGGCATCATGATGTCTACTGATGTTCTACTGATGGTTACTGAGACTGGCATCATGATGTCTACTGATGTTCTACTGATGGTTACTGAGACTGGCATCATGATGTCTACTGATGTTCTACTGATGGTTACTGAGACTGGCATCATGATGTCTACTGATGTTCTACTGATGGTTACTGAGACTGGCATCATGATGTCTACTGATGTTCTACTGATGGTTACTGAGACTGGCATCATGATGTCTACTGATGTTCTACTGATGGTTACTGAGAGTGGCATCATGATGTCTACTGATGTTCTACTGATGGTTACTGAGACTGGCATCATGATGTCTACTGATGTTCTACTGATGGTTACTGAGACTGGCATCATGATGTCTACTGATGTTCTACTGATGGTTACTGAGACTGGCATCATGATGTCTACTGATGTTCTACTGATGGTTACTGAGACTGGCATCATGATGTCTACTGATGTTCTACTGATGGTTACTGAGACTGGCATCATGATGTCTACTGATGTTCTACTGATGGTTACTGAGACTGGCATCATGATGTCTACTGATGTTCTACTGATGGTTACTGAGACTGGCATCATGATGTCTACTGATGTTCTACTGATGGTTACTGAGACTGGCATCATGATGTCTACTGATGTTCTACTGATGGTTACTGAGACTGGCATCATGATGTCTACTGATGTTCTACTGATGGTTACTGAGACTGGCATCATGATGTCTACTGATGTTCTACTGATGGTTACTGAGACTGGCATCATGATGTCTACTGATGTTCTACTGATGGTTACTGAGACTGGCATCATGATGTCTACTGATGTTCTACTGATGGTTACTGAGACTGGCATCATGATGTCTACTGATGTTCTACTGATGGTTACTGAGACTGGCATCATGATGTCTACTGATGTTCTACTGATGGTTACTGAGACTGGCATCATGATGTCTACTGATGTTCTACTGATGGTTACTGAGACTGGCATCATGATGTCTACTGATGTTCTACTGATGGTTACTGAGACTGGCATCATGATGTCTACTGATGTTCTACTGATGGTTACTGAGACTGGCATCATGATGTCTACTGATGTTCTACTGATGGTTACTGATCCTGTTCATCATGATGTCTACTGATGTTCTACTGATGGTTACTGAGACTGGCATCATGATGTCTACTGATGTTCTACTGATGGTTACTGAGACTGGCATCATGATGTCTACTGATGTTCTACTGATGGTTACTGAGACTGGCATCATGATGTCTACTGATGTTCTACTGATGGTTACTGAGACTGGCATCATGATGTCTACTGATGTTCTACTGATGGTTACTGAGACTGGCATCATGATGTCTACTGATGTTCTACTGATGGTTACTGAGACTGGCATCATGATGTCTACTGATGTTCTACTGATGGTTACTGAGACTGGCATCATGATGTCTACTGATGTTCTACTGATGGTTACTGAGACTGGCATCATGATGTCTACTGATGTTCTACTGATGGTTACTGAGACTGGCATCATGATGTCTACTGATGTTCTACTGATGGTTACTGAGACTGGCATCATGATGTCTACTGATGGTTACTGAGACTGGCATCATGATGTCTACTGATGTTCTACTGATGGTTACTGAGACTGGCATCATGATGTCTACTGATGGTTACTGAGACTGGCATCATGATGTCTACTGATGTTCTACTGATGGTTACTGAGACTGGCATCATGATGTCTACTGATGGTTACTGAGACTGGCATCATGATGTCTACTGATGTTCTACTGATGGTTACTGAGACTGGCATCATGATGTCTACTGATGTTCTACTGATGGTTACTGAGACTGGCATCATGATGTCTACTGATGTTCTACTGATGGTTACTGAGACTGGCATCATGATGTCTACTGATGTTCTACTGATGGTTACTGAGACTGGCATCATGATGTCTACTGATGTTCTACTGATGGTTACTGAGACTGGCATCATGATGTCTACTGATGTTCTACTGATGGTTACTGAGACTGGCATCATGATGTCTACTGATGTTCTACTGATGGTTACTGAGACTGGCATCATGATGTCTACTGATGTTCTACTGATGGTTACTGAGACTGGCATCATGATGTCTACTGATGTTCTACTGATGGTTACTGAGACTGGCATCATGATGTCTACTGATGTTCTACTGATGGTTACTGAGACTGGCATCATGATGTCTACTGATGTTCTACTGATGGTTACTGAGACTGGCATCATGATGTCTACTGATGTTCTACTGATGGTTACTGAGACTGGCATCATGATGTCTACTGATGTTCTACTGATGGTTACTGATCCTGGCATCATCTGGCAATATTGGCAAATCTTGTTTTTTTGTTTACATTCAGATTGATACATTTAGTCCACATTGCAGCCGGCTTGTGGGAGGCAAGAAACAGCGTTCGTGACAGGGGAGGGTTGAATTGGATGAAACGAAATTGGGATGGGAGAAAAATATAGAAAATGGGAGAAAAAGTGGATAAAAAAAAAAAAAGTTACACCAGCTGCTAAAACAAAGTGAATGTAAACAACCTGAAATGACACCCGAACGATGATATAACAAAATGACAACATAGAAAATACAGTATGTCATAGAACATTGCAATTTGTACCGGAAAACGAAATACCGTAATACCATCAAAACGAAGACAAATATTGTGATATATTTTGTCCATATCTCCCAAAGTACGGTAATAACCTGATCAGATCATATTGTCATCAATAACATTGATAGGTACTAAACATATTGTTGGGTGGTGCGACCGTACAGAACAGTTGTTTTTGAGTGATAATATTTCAATCTCTCCACAGACTTTACCTCCAGCATTAGTTCATCTAACTCGGCTTCAGGAATGGCAAATACACAGGACTGGACTGCAAAAAATCCCACAATTCATTGCAAAGTTTGACAGCCTGATTGTTCTTGACCTGTCGCGCAATGCCATCACGGATATTCCACGAGAGATCGGTGAGTGAATAGAGGACTTGTTCATTCAAGATATTTAAATTCACTAAACGCACCATATTTAATGAAAATGTAATTATTTTCAATTAGACATTTTTTGCTGCCAGTTTTCTTGAAATTAAGTGTAGTAGCAGACGACTCACTCACTCACTCACTCACTCACTCACACCGATACTAGAAAAGCATCTCGATACCCAGCTGTTAAAAAACGGTTCAATACTGCATTTTATTAGTATCAATACTTTTAGAATAGCCTGATGCTGTATTCTCTATGAGTTGAGTGGATGCGTGTCCGGAGCAGTGTGTGAGAGAGAGGGCGTGGCAAGATTTTCCATGTTCTGTCATCTACTAATATATTCCATTACTTTGCCTGATTTTAGGTTTTTGCCATGGTATCGTTTTAGAACCGGTATCGTGATACTTAGGCTGGTATCGAAGTCAAAGCGTTGGTATCGTGACGACACTAGTCATGAGTATGAAGCGATGATAGTGTGGCACTTTAAATTATAATGTTCACATGAATGACTTGCAGCCGACCAACAGAACATGGTGGTTGTCTGAAGCACATGAATAAAGATAAAATAAAACTATCAATAAAGACATAACCAATTATTGATACAACGATGGAGACAAAAATTATGGGACATGGAATAGGGAGTTTTTTGTGTGTATAATCTTTAACTGACAAGTCATTATTCCAGATGAGTGAATCAATGTATTATTCCTCCAAGAGCCTGTGAGGCAAAACAAAGTGAATAATGAAACGATGTGTATTTAGCATGTGGATTTCTCCATCTATATGCCTACTGTAGGTCAGCTGAGAAAACTGAGAGAGCTGCTCGTCAGTTATAACAGACTCAAAACCATTCCAGAGGAGTTGGGATGCTGTGAGAGTTTGGAGAAACTAGAGCTGGCTATGAACAGAGACCTGGAAGATCTGCCCATGCAGGTGAGGACCTCAGACACAGAACCAGGAGTCGGTTTTAAGTTTTCAAAAGAACAAGGTTTTCTAACTTTATTATCTAAACATGGTAAGTGTTGTCTTCACTCATAGTTAAAGACAGTTGAGGTTGAGTAGTTTATTATCTAAACATGGTAAGTGTTGTGTTCACTCAGGTAACCCTTTCACTGCCACACAGCACCGTTTGGTAGTGCGGCAGTGAAAGGGTTAATATGCACATCATCTCACAAATATCCCAAAACCTAACATTAATTTAGTTAATGAAAAAATACTCTTCTCCGTCTACATCATCATGTCATTGAATTTAACATTAATTCACAAGAATAGAGCGCCATAGTGTACTCCACCTTTTACCTGCTGCTCCAGGAAAACAAGCATAAAGGCTATCATCAACAGAGTTACACCAGCTGCTAGCATAAAGGCTATCATCAACAGAGTTACACCAGCTGCTAGCATAAAGGCTATCATCAACAGAGTTACACCAGCTGCTAGCATAAAGGCTATCATCAACAGAGTTACACAAGCTGCTAACATAAAGGCTATCATCAACAGAGTTACACCAGCTGCTAGCATAAAGGCTATCATCAACAGAGTTACACCAGCTGCTAGCATAAAGGCTATCATCAACAGAGTTACACAAGCTGCTAGCATAAAGGCTATCATCAACAGAGTTACACAAGCTGCTAACATAAAGGCTATCATTAACAGAGTTACACAAGCTGCTAGCATAAAGGCTATCATCAACAGAGTTACACAAGCTGCTAGCATAAAGGCTATCATCAACAGAGTTACACAAGCTGCTAACATAAAGGCTATCATCAACAGAGTTACACCAGCTGCTAGCATAAAGGCTATCATCAATAGAGTTACACAAGCTGCTAGCATAAAGGCTATCATCAACAGAGTTACACCAGCTGCTAGCATAAAGGCTATCATCAATAGAGTTACACAAGCTGCTAGCATAAAGGCTATCATCAACAGAGTTACACCAGCTGCTAGCATAAAGGCTATCATCAACAGAGTTACACAAGCTGCTAGCAGAAATGCTATCATCAACAGAGTTACACAAGCTGCTAACATAAAGGCTATAATCAACAGAGTTACACCAGCTGCGAGCATAAAGGCTATCCTCAACAGAGTTACATTACACAAGCTGCTAGCATAAAGGCTATCATCAACAGAGTTACACCAGCTGCTAGCATAAAGGCTATCATCAACAGAGTTACACAAGCTGCTAGCATAAAGGCTATCATCAACAGAGTTACACCAGCTGCTAGCATAAAGGCTATCATCAACAGAGTTACACCAGCTGCTAGCATGAAGGCTATCATCAGCAGAGTTACACCAGATGCTAGCATAAAGGCTATCATCAACAGAGTTACACCAGCTGCTAGCATAAAGGCTATCATCAACAGAGTTACACCAGCTGCTAGCATAAAGGCTATCATCAACAGAGTTACACCAGCTGCTAGCATAAAGGCTATCAACAGAGTTACACCAGCTGCTAGCATAAAGGCTATCATCAACAGAGTTACACAAGCTGCTAGCATAAAGGCTATCATCAACAGAGTTACACAAGCTGCTAGCATAAAGGCTATCATCAACAGAGTTACACCAGCTGCTAGCATAAAGGCTATCATCAACAGTTACACAAGCTGCTAGCATAAAGGCTATCATCAACAGAGTTACACAAGCTGCTAGCATAAAGGCTATCATCAACAGAGTTACACAAGCTGCTAGCATAAAGGCTATCATCAACAGAGTTACACCAGCTGCTAGCATAAAGGCTATCATCAACAGAGTTACACCAGCTGCTAGCATAAAGGCTATCATCAACAGAGTTACACAAGCTGCTAGCATAAAGGCTATCATCAACAGAGTTACACCAGCTGCTAGCATGAAGGCTATCATCAACAGAGTTACACAAGCTGCTAGCATAAAGGCTATCATCAACAGAGTTACACCAGCTGCTAGCATAAAGGCTATCATCAACAGAGTTACACAAGCTGCTAGCATAAAGGCTATCATCAACAGAGTTACACCAGCTGCTAGCATGAAGGCTATCATCAACAGAGTTACACAAGCTGCTAGCATGAAGGCTATCATCAACAGAGTTACATTACACAAGCTGCTAGCATAAAGGCTATCATCAACAGAGTTACATTACACAAGCTGCTAGCATAAAGGCTATCATCAACAGAGTTACACAAGCTGCTAGCATAAAGGCTATCATCAACAGAGTTACACCAGCTGCTAACATAAAGGCTATCATCAACAGAGTTACACCAGCTGCTAGCATAAAGGCTATCATCAACAGAGTTACACAAGCTGCTAGCATAAAGGCTATCATCAACAGAGTTACACAAGCTACTAGCATAAAGGCTATCATCAACAGAGTTACACCAGCTGCTAGCATGAAGGCTATCAACAGAGTTACACCAGCTGCTAGCATAAAGGCTATCATCAACAGAGTTACACCAGCTGCTAGCATAAAGGCTATCATCAACAGAGTTACACAAGCTGCTAGCATAAATGCTATCATCAACAGAGTTACACAAGCTGCTAACATAAAGGCTATAATCAACAGAGTTACACCAGCTGCGAGCTTAAAGGCTATCATCAACAGAGTTACATTACACAAGCTGCTAGCATAAAGGCTATCATCAACAGAGTTACACAAGCTGCTAGCATAAAGGCTATCATCAACAGAGTTACACCAGCTGCTAGCATAAAGGCTATCATCAACAGAGTTACACCATCTGCTAGCATGAAGGCTATCATCAGCAGAGTTACACCAGATGCTAGCATAAAGGCTATCATCAACAGAGTTACACCAGCTGCTAGCATAAAGGCTATCATCAACAGTTACACCAGCTGCTAGCATAAAGGCTATCAACAGAGTTACACAAGCTGCTAGCATAAAGGCTATCATCAACAGAGTTACACAAGCTGCTAGCATAAAGGCTATCATCAACAGAGTTACACCAGCTGCTAGCATAAAGGCTATCATCAACAGAGTTACACCAGCTGCTAGCATAAAGGCTATCATCAACAGAGTTACACAAGCTGCTAGCATAAAGGCTATCATCAACAGAGTTACACCAGCTGCTAGCATGAAGGCTATCATCAACAGAGTTACACAAGCTGCTAGCATAAAGGCTATCATCAACAGAGTTACACCAGCTGCTAGCATAAAGGCTATCATCAACAGAGTTACACAAGCTGCTAGCATAAAGGCTATCATCAACAGAGTTACACCAGCTGCTAGCATGAAGGCTATCATCAACAGAGTTACACAAGCTGCTAGCATGAAGGCTATCATCAACAGAGTTACATTACACAAGCTGCTAGCATAAAGGCTATCATCAACAGAGTTACATTACACAAGCTGCTAGCATAAAGGCTATCATCAACAGAGTTACACAAGCTGCTAGCATAAAGGCTATCATCAACAGAGTTACACCAGCTGCTAACATAAAGGCTATCATCAACAGAGTTACACCAGCTGCTAGCATGAAGGCTATCATCAACAGAGTTACACCAGCTGCTAGCATAAAGGCTATCATCAACAGAGTTACACCAGCTGCTAGCATAAAGGCTATCATCAACAGAGTTACACCAGCTGCTAGCATAAAGGCTATCATCAACAGAGTTACACAAGCTGCTAGCATAAAGGCTATCATCAACAGAGTTACACAAGCTGCTAGCATAAAGGCTATCATCAACAGAGTTACACCAGCTGCTAGCATAAAGGCTATCATCAACAGAGTTACACAAGCTGCTAGCATAAAGGCTATCATCAACAGAGTTACACAAGCTACTAGCATAAAGACTATCATCAACAGAGTTACACCAGCTGCTAGCATAAAGGCTATCATCAACAGAGTTACACCAGCTGCTAGCATAAAGGCTATCATCAACAGAGTTACACAAGCTGCTAGCATAAAGGCTATCATCAACAGAGTTACACAAGCTGCTAACATAAAGGCCATCATCAACAGAGTTACACAAGCTGCTAGCATAAAGGCTATCATCAACAGAGTTACACCAGCTGCTAGCATAAAGGCTATCATCAACAGAGTTACACAAGCTGCTAGCATAAAGGCTATCATCAACAGAGTTACACCAGCTGCTAGCATAAAGGCTATCATCAACAGAGTTACACAAGCTGCTAGCATAAATGCTATCATCAACAGAGTTACACAAGCTGCTAACATAAAGGCTATAATCAACAGAGTTACACCAGCTGCGAGCTTAAAGGCTATCATCAACAGAGTTACATTACACAAGCTGCTAGCATAAAGGCTATCATCAACAGAGTTACACAAGCTGCTAGCATAAAGGCTATCATCAACAGAGTTACACCAGCTGCTAGCATAAAGGCTATCATCAACAGAGTTGCACCAGCTGCTAGCATGAAGGCTATCATCAGCAGAGTTACACCAGATGCTAGCATAAAGGCTATCATCAACAGAGTTACACCAGCTGCTAGCATAAAGGCTATCATCAACAGAGTTACACCAGCTGCTAGCATAAAGGCTATCATCAACAGAGTTACACCAGCTGCTAGCATAAAGGCTATCATCAACAGAGTTACACCAGCTGCTAGCATAAAGGCTATCAACAGAGTTACACCAGCTGCTAGCATAAAGGCTATCATCAACAGAGTTACACAAGCTGCTAGCATAAAGGCTATCATCAACAGAATTACACAAGCTGCTAGCATAAAGGCTATCATCAACAGAGTTACACCAGCTGCTAGCATAAAGGCTATCATCAACAGAGTTACACCAGCTGCTAGCATAAAGGCTATCATCAACAGAGTTACACAAGCTGCTAGCATAAAGGCTATCATCAACAGAGTTACACAAGCTGCTAGCATAAAGGCTATCATCAACAGAGTTACACCAGCTGCTAGCATAAAGGCTATCATCAACAGAGTTATACCAGCTGCTAACATAAAGGCTATCATCAACAGAGTTACACCAGCTGCTAGCATAAAGGCTATCATCAACAGTTACACAAGCTGCTAGCATAAAGGCTATCATCAACAGAGTTACACAAGCTGCTAGCATAAAGGCTATCATCAACAGAGTTACACCAGCTGCTAGCATAAAGGCTATCATCAACAGAGTTACACCAGCTGCTAGCATGAAGGCTATCATCAACAGAGTTACACAAGCTGCTAGCATAAATGCTATCATCAACAGAGTTACACCAGCTGCTAGCATAAAGGCTATCATCAACAGAGTTACACAAGCTGCTAGCATAAAGGCTATCATCAACAGAGTTACACCAGCTGCTAGCATGAAGGCTATCATCAACAGAGTTACACAAGCTGCTAGCATGAAGGCTATCATAATATGCAGTACTACATGCTTAGCATACCAGCACTCTCCCCATAGTAAAACCATGCTCTGGTTGGGCTCCAGGACTCTCTCTCTCTCTGGTTGGGCTCCAGGACTCTCTCTCTCTCTCTGGTTGGGCTCCAGGACTCTCTCTCTCTCTCTGGTTGGGCTCCAGGACTCTCTCTCTCTCTGGTTGGGCTCCAGGACTCTCTCTCTCTCTCTGGTTGGGCTCCAGGGCCCTCATGTATCAACCTGACTTGCGCACAGATATGTGCTTAAGCCGTGCGTACGACCATTCCTAAGCAAAGTGTGGGATTTATCTATTTGAACTTGTGCTTGACTTTGTGCGTATATTTAAGCACAGGTCGGACCATGCTTAGCTGACGCCCTGTGGTAGAATATGGGGACTGCAGACGGACGGCATAGATCAGTTGCATGCATTAGTTTCAACGCGGAAATAAGCTTGACTGACGTGTTCTGTATGACCCCCGTATTTCATTATAGTTCATTGTGAAATAGCGATATTAGTGTAATTATTGTCAAACCCTAAATAGCATGTGGAATAGGTCTTTCTCTCCGAATGAATGCAGGTTTATATATATAGCGTTATCGGGTGCACTGACTGCGCTCGCAGGAACTGTTTTCAGAGATAGCATCAGATAGGGATGAATGAATGAGGGGCAGTCTAATTGCAGAGAGAACATAATATTAACTAGAGTCCACTACCCGAGACACCTCCTTCATTTGTACCGCAATTTGGGACCCAAATTGGAGCTATAAGCTTAAAAGTTTTTCCGTGCTTATTTGAGAAGGTCCAGCTGCAGAGCCGGAGAGACAGACAGCAGAGAGACAGACAGACAGACAGATAGACACTGTTCCACAGTGTGTGTGTGTGTGACCACTAGTCTCCTAGTAGAGACCCCCCCCCCTCTGGACCACCTCCCAGTAGAGACCCCCCCCCCCCCCCCCCTCTGGACCACCTCCTAGTAGAGACAAGTTTTCTGAAATGTATGTTTATATATGCAAATGAGGCACTTCCCCATTAAATATGTGGACATTTATGGATGCAATAAGGCAAAATGAAGTAAAATAAACAACTAAATGTGTGTTATTGACGTTTTATTGTCACTAGTTTCATAGAAGACATGTTTAGGAAGCAAAATATAACAATCTCAAAATCAACAAAAAAAGTATATTTGCCTATTCACCTGCAGTGTCTCGCCTTAATCCTCATCTTCGTCTTCTTCCTAGAGAAGTCTCTACTAGGAGGTGGTCCAGAGGGGGGGGGGGGGGGGGGCTGAGTCTCTACTATTAGGCCATGGTTAGACTAGTGTATTTGTGGCGTTTTTTTATACGTTTTTGAATACGTTTCATGTCCCTATTACACAGAAATGCGTTTTTTGGCGTTTTTTTGTGGATACGGCTGAAACGCTAAATTGTGTTTGCGTTTTGGAGAAACGCTAAAAAACGCGCAGACAACAGCGTGTAGTCTGCATGAGCCGTTGTTGCGAAAACGCCCATGCGCAGTAGATACCATCTGCGTGCCCTTCCGGTGACACTGTCCCAAACCAAATAGCTGCAGCTACTATGTGTTGTCAAGTTATTGTTATAAGGACCCCAGTCCAAGCTACAACAGTCTGCATTCCCTTAACAATTGTTTGTATTGAGCCGTATTGTATTGTACCCATATGCAATATGTTAAAGAAAGTTTACATCCATTCATTCTGCTAGCATTACCGATTGCACTGCCACTGGATAACATGAGCTAGTGTTAGCTATCAAACCCTGTTAGCTCAAAGCTCCTCTTTCAACTTAACAAGCATTAAACAAAATGGCCCAGTTATCTATTCACCTTTGTTTAATACACACAGCGTTGTCTCTAATGTTATCTAACCACTGATAGCTCCCGATATCATCAGTTTGGTGCTGGCTAAGTAGCGTGAGCTAACGTTAGCTTCTAGCCACAATGCTATACTGTTATAATGGCAAATTCCATTGACGTTAGCATGCAGCTAACAATGCTACCGATCGTTTTTTAGACTAAACTATCCGCTCTTGGTGGTCACTTGTGTTGATGTTAGTTTTGTTTCATCAACAAATGACAGGCAGAACACACAGTGAATGTATCCGTTTTGTTTATTGCACTTTTATTAGGCTTTGCTGAAAAAGAATTGCTGCATTGAGTAAATAGGCAAGATGGTGGCGCGGCATAGGTGCCTGCCTTATTGACATTTTCTTTGCTGGAGCTTCCAGGAAGTGTATTGGCACATTCAAGTTCTGATTGGTTGAAATTGCCTTCATGTTTGCCACCTACTGCCACCTACTGCTTTGGCAGTGTACTACATCAGTGTGCTCGGGTGACAAAAACGAAGAAAAAAAACGAAAGTGTGACTCGAGGCGCACGACGTCGCGGCGAAACGCATATCGCTGCTGTCGGGACAAAACCTCATAACTCCAAAAACCCAACTTTTCAGCAGATGAAAAAAACGAACACAGATTTGAGGGTGAATAGAGTTAGGAGGTTTAGACAGATGATCGGTTTAATGCTTTCCCATTGTTTAAACTTTGTAAAACCCACACACACATATGGAGGATGATCTACGGAGTTGATTTATATAATAAATAAAAAATTCAAAAAATGGAGTTATGAGGTTTTGTCCCGACAGCAGCGATATGACAATGATACGAAAATGAAACGAAAGGTGTAACCGCACCCTTAGACTAGTAGTCACACACACGCACGCACGCACACACACACACACACACACACACACACACACACACACACACACACTGTGGAACAGTGTCTGTCTGTCTGTCTGTCTGTCTGTCTGTCTGTCTGTCTGTCTGTCTGTCTGTCTGTCTGTCTGTCTGTCTGTCTGTCTGTCTGTCTGTCTCTCTGCTCAGTCTGCTGTCTGTCTCTCTGCTGTCTCTCTCAAAATAGTATAAGTGCTATCTTGGCCCTGAGAGTTGCTCTCCGGCTCTGCAGCTGGACCCTTCTCAAATCAGCACGAAAAAAGCTATAAGCTTATAAAACGATTTAATATGCTAAACTTCGTTTTAAATTCTTTAATTCACTTTTGTTTATTTCATAAAGATTTTCCCGACATAATGCTACCTGCCCCGACCAGATCCGTGACTCTGTTGCGATACAGATGAATTATCTACTCAGAATAGTATTATAAAGTGGCTATCTTTTATGCTGTAGATCACTGCTGGTATGTGCGTGCAGAACCTTTATTTCAGCGGGGACTGTAGTATTTATTTGACGTTACTGTACAATATATGTGTATTAAAAGATGGAGCTGTCTTTTATTGTATTATAATAATTATTAATATTAAAAATAAATTAAGAAAGGCATTCTTTTTTTTTCTTTTTTTTAAACTTTATTTTTTAGCGTTTATCGCTTTTCTGGTCAAGCATGACCGACAGTTGTAGGGTGAAACGGGAGAGAGAGCAGGGGGAGACATTCGGCAAATGACGGCGAGTCCGGGAATCGAACTCGGAGTCAACCAGATCCGTGACGCAGCACGGAGTCCCGCGACGCAGCGCGGTAACATGGTGTGCTACTGGAGCACCCTGAGAAAGGCATTCTTATTCCAGCATGCATTAATGACACTAACGGGCAACGGCAAAACAGTGGTTAATGGTCTTTATTAGTGTTTGCAGTGTCCAGGCAGCAATGGTCTTTTAGGAAGTTAATAGATATAATATCCGACAGTGTACAACACCCTCGGCTTAGTCCACTTTTCCACATTTCATGGGGGTGGTCCATTACCGTATATGGTTAATCGGGGCGGTTCTGGTATGCAAATATGTGAAAGTGTGCATGAGCCTCGGTGTAGGACCAAGGTGATATTTATCATGACAGGTGTGCGTAGGACCTGTGTACGCACGTGTGATGAATCCCGTTTTTTTTGTGCGTGCACACATTCTAAATTCTGTGCTTAAGTATGGAAATAGAACATTTTCTACGTCACGTTGATGAATGAGGGCCCAGGACTCTCTGGTTGGGACTCCCCATAGTAAAACGATGGCTCAGCCAGCGCTGTGCAGAGGCCTTAACACATGTGAGATATAAACACGTCACATAAATATCTTAAGATAACATTTTCCTTTATTGATCCCAGAGGGGGAATTTGGGCGTCATAGCAGAATGGGGGAGGGGAGGTACCGGTATGGGCAGGGTAATAGAAGAAAGACACACAAAAAAATTTATCTAAAAATGGTGTAAACAATCAATTTAAATCTGAATATAAAAATAAATAAAACAATGTAAACAAAGGTGCAGATGTGGTGAGTATGCCCTATTGGTTATAATATACTGTATGTTACAATAAAAAAAATGAATCTGAATATATATACTATAAAGTAAATGGTATACACAAGGTGCAGGTGAGTACTGTATTGAGCGAGTCCTGTATTTCAAAAACCTGTTACAACAAGTAGAAAATAAATCCCCATCCTCCTCCCAGGTTTTGGGTGAATATTGTATCTCTCTATATAGCAGCCTCTCCAGTAGTCAGGGGCGCTCCTTCTCTCTATATAGCAGCCTCTCCAGTAGTCAGGGGCGCTCCTTCTCTCTATATAGCAGCCTCTCCAGTAGTCAGGGGCGCTCCTTCTCTCTATATAGCAGCCTCTCCAGTAGTCAGGGGCGCTCCTTCTCTCTATATAGCAGCCTCTCCAGTAGTCAGGGGCGCTCCTTCTCTCTATATAGCAGCCTCTCCAGTAGTCAGGGGCGCTCCTTCTATATATATAGCAGCCTCTCCAGTAGTCAGGGGCGCTCCTTCTCTATATATAGCAGCCTCTCCAGTAGTCAGGGGCGCTCCTTCTCTCTATATAGCAGCCTCTCCAGTAGTCAGGGGCGCTCCTTCTCTCTATATAGCAGCCTCTCCAGTAGTCAGGGGCGCTCCTTCTCTATATATAGCAGCCTCTCCAGTAGTCAGGGGCGCTCCTTCTCTCTATATAGCAGCCTCTCCAGTAGTCAGGGGCGCTCCTTCTCTCTATATAGCAGCCTCTCCAGTAGTCAGGGGCGCTCCTTCTCTCTATATAGCAGCCTCTCCAGTAGTCAGGGGCGCTCCTTCTCTCTATATAGCAGCCTCTCCAGTAGTCAGGGGCGCTCCTTCTATATATAGCAGCCTCTCCAGTAGTCAGGGGCGCTCCTTCTCTCTATATAGCAGCCTCTCCAGTAGTCAGGGGCGCTCCTTCTCTCTATATAGCAGCCTCTCCAGTAGTCAGGGACGCTCCTTCTCTCTATATAGCAGCCTCTCCAGTAGTCAGGGGCGCTCCTTCTCTATATATAGCAGCCTCTCCAGTAGTCAGGGGCGCTCCTTCTCTCTATATAGCAGCCTCTCCAGTAGTCAGGGGCGCTCCTTCTCTCTATATAGCAGCCTCTCCAGTAGTCAGGGGCGCTCCTTCTCTCTATATAGCAGCCTCTCCAGTAGTCAGGGGCGCTCCTTCTCTCTATATAGCAGCCTCTCCAGTAGTCAGGGGCGCTCCTTCTCTCTATATAGCAGCCTCTCCAGTAGTCAGGGGCGCTCCTTCTCTCTATATAGCAGCCTCTCCAGTAGTCAGGGGCGCTCCTTCTCTCTATATAGCAGCCTCTCCAGTAGTCAGGGGCGCTCCTTCTCTATATATAGCAGCCTCTCCAGTAGTCAGGGGCGCTCCTTCTCTATATAGCAGCCTCTCCAGTAGTCAGGGGCGCTCCTTCTCTATATAGCAGCCTCTCCAGTAGTCAGGGGCGCTCCTTCTCTATATATAGCAGCCTCTCCAGTAGTCAGGGGCGCTCCTTCTCTCTATATAGCAGCCTCTCCAGTAGTCAGGGGCGCTCCTTCTCTCTATATAGCAGCCTCTCCAGTAGTCAGGGGCGCTCCTTCTCTCTATATAGCAGCCTCTCCAGTAGTCAGGGGCGCTCCTTCTCTCTATATAGCAGCCTCTCCAGTAGTCAGGGGCGCTCCTTCTCTCTATATAGCAGCCTCTCCAGTAGTCAGGGGCGCTCCTTCTCTATATATAGCAGCCTCTCCAGTAGTCAGGGGCGCTCCTTCTCTCTATATAGCAGCCTCTCCAGTAGTCAGGGGCGCTCCTTCTCTCTATATAGCAGCCTCTCCAGTAGTCAGGGGGGCTCCTTCTCTATATATAGCAGCCTCTCCAGTAGTCAGGGGCGCTCCTTCTCTATATAGCAGCCTCTCCAGTAGTCAGGGGCGCTCCTTCTCTATATAGCAGCCTCTCCAGTAGTCAGGGGCGCTCCTTCTCTCTATATAGCAGCCTCTCCAGTAGTCAGGGGCGCTCCTTCTCTCTATATAGCAGCCTCTCCAGTAGTCAGGGGCGCTCCTTCTCTATATAGCAGCCTCTCCAGTAGTCAGGGGCGCTCCTTCTCTATATATAGCAGCCTCTCCAGTAGTCAGGGGCGCTCCTTCTCTCTATATAGCAGCCTCTCCAGTAGTCAGGGGCGCTCCTTCTATATATATAGCAGCCTCTCCAGTAGTCAGGGGCGCTCCTTCTCTATATAGCAGCCTCTCCAGTAGTCAGGGGCGCTCCTTCTCTATATATAGCAGCCTCTCCAGTAGTCAGGGGCGCTCCTTCTCTATATATAGCAGCCTCTCCAGTAGTCAGGGGCGCTCCTTCTCTCTATATAGCAGCCTCTCCAGTAGTCAGGGGCGCTCCTTCTCTCTATATAGCAGCCTCTCCAGTAGTCAGGGGCGCTCCTTCTCTCTATATAGCAGCCTCTCCAGTAGTCAGGGGCGCTCCTTCTCTATATATAGCAGCCTCTCCAGTAGTCAGGGGCGCTCCTTCTCTATATATAGCAGCCTCTCCAGTAGTCAGGGGCGCTCCTTCTCTATATATAGCAGCCTCTCCAGTAGTCAGGGGCGCTCCTTCTCTCTATATAGCAGCCTCTCCAGTAGTCAGGGGCGCTCCTTCTCTCTATATAGCAGCCTCTCCAGTAGTCAGGGGCGCTCCTTCTCTCTATATAGCAGCCTCTCCAGTAGTCAGGGGCGCTCCTTCTCTCTATATAGCAGCCTCTCCAGTAGTCAGGGGCGCTCCTTCTCTCTATATAGCAGCCTCTCCAGTAGTCAGGGGCGCTCCTTCTCTATATAGCAGCCTCTCCAGTAGTCAGGGGCGCTCCTTCTATATATAGCAGCCTCTCCAGTAGTCAGGGGCGCTCCTTCTCTATATAGCAGCCTCTCCAGTAGTCAGGGGCGCTCCTTCTATATATAGCAGCCTCTCCAGTAGTCAGGGGCGCTCCTTCTCTCTATATAGCAGCCTCTCCAGTAGTCAGGGGCGCTCCTTCTCTCTATATAGCAGCCTCTCCAGTAGTCAGGGGCGCTCCTTCTCTATATAGCAGCCTCTCCAGTAGTCAGGGGCGCTCCTTCTCTCTATATAGCAGCCTCTCCAGTAGTCAGGGGCGCTCCTTCTCTCTATATAGCAGCCTCTCCAGTAGTCAGGGGCGCTCCTTCTCTATATATAGCAGCCTCTCCAGTAGTCAGGGGCGCTCCTTCTCTATATATAGCAGCCTCTCCAGTAGTCAGGGGCGCTCCTTCTCTCTATATAGCAGCCTCTCCAGTAGTCAGGGGCGCTCCTTCTCTATATATAGCAGCCTCTCCAGTAGTCAGGGGCGCTCCTTCTCTCTATATAGCAGCCTCTCCAGTAGTCAGGGGTGCTCCTTCTCTCTATATAGCAGCCTCTCCAGTAGTCAGGGGCGCTCCTTCTCTATATAGCAGCCTCTCCAGTAGTCAGGGGCGCTCCTTCTCTATATAGCAGCCTCTCCAGTAGTCAGGGGCGCTCCTTCTCTCTATAGCAGCCTCTCCAGTAGTCAGGGGAGCTCCTTCTCTCTATATAGCAGCCTCTCCAGTAGTCAGGGGCGCTCCTTCTCTATATAGCAGCCTCTCCAGTAGTCAGGGGCGCTCCTTCTCTATATATAGCAGCCTCTCCAGTAGTCAGGGGCGCTCCTTCTCTATATATAGCAGCCTCTCCAGTAGTCAGGGGCGCTCCTTCTCTCTATATAGCAGCCTCTCCAGTAGTCAGGGGCGCTCCTTCTCTCTATATAGCAGCCTCTCCAGTAGTCAGGGGCGCTCCTTCTCTATATAGCAGCCTCTCCAGTAGTCAGGGGCGCTCCTTCTATATATAGCAGCCTCTCCAGTAGTCAGGGGCGCTCCTTCTCTCTATATAGCAGCCTCTCCAGTAGTCAGGGGCGCTCCTTCTCTCTATATAGCAGCCTCTCCAGTAGTCAGGGGCGCTCCTTCTCTCTATATAGCAGCCTCTCCAGTAGTCAGGGGCGCTCCTTCTCTATATATAGCAGCCTCTCCAGTAGTCAGGGGCGCTCCTTCTATATATATAGCAGCCTCTCCATGGTAGTCAGGGGCGCTCCTTCTCTCTATATAGCAGCCTCTCCAGTAGTCAGGGGCGCTCCTTCTCTATATATAGCAGCCTCTCCAGTAGTCAGGGGCGCTCCTTCTCTATATAGCAGCCTCTCCAGTAGTCAGGGGCGCTCCTTCTCTCTATATAGCAGCCTCTCCAGTAGTCAGGGGCGCTCCTTCTCTCTATATAGCAGCCTCTCCAGTAGTCAGGGGCGCTCCTTCTCTATATATAGCAGCCTCTCCAGTAGTCAGGGGCGCTCCTTCTCTCTATATAGCAGCCTCTCCAGTAGTCAGGGGTGCTCCTTCTCTCTATATAGCAGCCTCTCCAGTAGTCAGGGGCGCTCCTTCTCTATATATAGCAGCCTCTCCAGTAGTCAGGGGCGCTCCTTCTCTCTATATAGCAGCCTCTCCAGTAGTCAGGGGCGCTCCTTCTATATATAGCAGCCTCTCCAGTAGTCAGGGGCGCTCCTTCTCTATATATAGCAGCCTCTCCAGTAGTCAGGGGCGCTCCTTCTCTATATATAGCAGCCTCTCCAGTAGTCAGGGGCGCTCCTTCTCTATATATAGCAGCCTCTCCAGTAGTCAGGGGCGCTCCTTCTCTATATATAGCAGCCTCTCCAGTAGTCAGGGGCGCTCCTTCTCTATATAGCAGCCTCTCCAGTAGTCAGGGGAGCTCCTTCTCTATATAGCAGCCTCTCCAGTAGTCAGGGGCGCTCCTTCTATATATAGCAGCCTCTCCAGTAGTCAGGGGCGCTCCTTCTCTCTATATAGCAGCCTCTCCAGTAGTCAGGGGCGCTCCTTCTATATATAGCAGCCTCTCCAGTAGTCAGGGGCGCTCCTTCTCTCTATATAGCAGCCTCTCCAGTAGTCAGGGGCGCTCCTTCTCTATATAGCAGCCTCTCCAGTAGTCAGGGGCGCTCCTTCTCTATATAGCAGCCTCTCCAGTAGTCAGGGGCGCTCCTTCTCTATATATAGCAGCCTCTCCAGTAGTCAGGGGCGCTCCTTCTCTCTATATAGCAGCCTCTCCAGTAGTCAGGGGCGCTCCTTCTCTATATATAGCAGCCTCTCCAGTAGTCAGGGGCGCTCCTTCTCTCTATATAGCAGCCTCTCCAGTAGTCAGGGGCGCTCCTTCTCTCTATATAGCAGCCTCTCCAGTAGTCAGGGGCGCTCCTTCTCTCTATATAGCAGCCTCTCCAGTAGTCAGGGGCGCTCCTTCTCTCTATATAGCAGCCTCTCCAGTAGTCAGGGGCGCTCCTTCTCTCTATATAGCAGCCTCTCCAGTAGTCAGGGGCGCTCCTTCTCTCTATATAGCAGCCTCTCCAGTAGTCAGGGGCGCTCCTTCTATATATATAGCAGCCTCTCCAGTAGTCAGGGGCGCTCCTTCTCTATATATAGCAGCCTCTCCAGTAGTCAGGGGCGCTCCTTCTCTCTATATAGCAGCCTCTCCAGTAGTCAGGGGCGCTCCTTCTCTCTATATAGCAGCCTCTCCAGTAGTCAGGGGCGCTCCTTCTCTCTATATAGCAGCCTCTCCAGTAGTCAGGGGCGCTCCTTCTCTCTATATAGCAGCCTCTCCAGTAGTCAGGGGCGCTCCTTCTCTATATATAGCAGCCTCTCCAGTAGTCAGGGGCGCTCCTTCTCTCTATATAGCAGCCTCTCCAGTAGTCAGGGGCGCTCCTTCTCTCTATATAGCAGCCTCTCCAGTAGTCAGGGGCGCTCCTTCTCTCTATATAGCAGCCTCTCCAGTAGTCAGGGGCGCTCCTTCTCTCTATATAGCAGCCTCTCCAGTAGTCAGGGGCGCTCCTTCTCTCTATATAGCAGCCTCTCCAGTAGTCAGGGGCGCTCCTTCTCTATATAGCAGCCTCTCCAGTAGTCAGGGGCGCTCCTTCTCTCTATATAGCAGCCTCTCCAGTAGTCAGGGGCGCTCCTTCTCTCTATATAGCAGCCTCTCCAGTAGTCAGGGGCGCTCCTTCTCTCTATATAGCAGCCTCTCCAGTAGTCAGGGGCGCTCCTTCTCTCTATATAGCAGCCTCTCCAGTAGTCAGGGGCGCTCCTTCTATATATAGCAGCCTCTCCAGTAGTCAGGGGCGCTCCTTCTCTATATAGCAGCCTCTCCAGTAGTCAGGGGCGCTCCTTCTCTCTATATAGCAGCCTCTCCAGTAGTCAGGGGCGCTCCTTCTCTATATAGCAGCCTCTCCAGTAGTCAGGGGCGCTCCTTCTCTCTATATAGCAGCCTCTCCAGTAGTCAGGGGCGCTCCTTCTCTCTATATAGCAGCCTCTCCAGTAGTCAGGGGCGCTCCTTCTCTATATAGCAGCCTCTCCAGTAGTCAGGGGCGCTCCTTCTCTCTATATAGCAGCCTCTCCAGTAGTCAGGGGCGCTCCTTCTCTATATAGCAGCCTCTCCAGTAGTCAGGGGCGCTCCTTCTCTCTATATAGCAGCCTCTCCAGTAGTCAGGGGCGCTCCTTCTCTCTATATAGCAGCCTCTCCAGTAGTCAGGGGCGCTCCTTCTCTCTATAGCAGCCTCTCCAGTAGTCAGGGGCGCTCCTTCTCTATATAGCAGCCTCTCCAGTAGTCAGGGGCGCTCCTTCTCTATATATAGCAGCCTCTCCAGTAGTCAGGGGCGCTCCTTCTCTATATAGCAGCCTCTCCAGTAGTCAGGGGCGCTCCTTCTCTCTATATAGCAGCCTCTCCAGTAGTCAGGGGCGCTCCTTCTCTATATAGCAGCCTCTCCAGTAGTCAGGGGCGCTCCTTCTCTATATATAGCAGCCTCTCCAGTAGTCAGGGGCGCTCCTTCTCTCTATATAGCAGCCTCTCCAGTAGTCAGGGGCGCTCCTTCTCTATATATAGCAGCCTCTCCAGTAGTCAGGGGCGCTCCTTCTCTCTATATAGCAGCCTCTCCAGTAGTCAGGGGCGCTCCTTCTCTATATATAGCAGCCTCTCCAGTAGTCAGGGGCGCTCCTTCTCTATATATAGCAGCCTCTCCAGTAGTCAGGGGCGCTCCTTCTCTCTATATAGCAGCCTCTCCAGTAGTCAGGGGCGCTCCTTCTCTCTATATAGCAGCCTCTCCAGTAGTCAGGGGCGCTCCTTCTCTATATATAGCAGCCTCTCCAGTAGTCAGGGGCGCTCCTTCTCTCTCTATAGCAGCCTCTCCAGTAGTCAGGGGCGCTCCTTCTCTCTATATAGCAGCCTCTCCAGTAGTCAGGGGCGCTCCTTCTCTCTATATAGCAGCCTCTCCAGTAGTCAGGGGCGCTCCTTCTCTCTATAGCAGCCTCTCCAGTAGTCAGGGGTGCTCCTTCTCTATATAGCAGCCTCTCCAGTAGTCAGGGGCGCTCCTTCTCTCTATATAGCAGCCTCTCCAGTAGTCAGGGGCGCTCCTTCTCTCTATATAGCAGCCTCTCCAGTAGTCAGGGGCGCTCCTTCTCTCTATATAGCAGCCTCTCCAGTAGTCAGGGGCGCTCCTTCTCTCTATATAGCAGCCTCTCCAGTAGTCAGGGGCGCTCCTTCTCTCTATATAGCAGCCTCTCCAGTAGTCAGGGGCGCTCCTTCTCTCTATATAGCAGCCTCTCCAGTAGTCAGGGGCGCTCCTTCTCTATATATAGCAGCCTCTCCAGTAGTCAGGGGCGCTCCTTCTCTCTATATAGCAGCCTCTCCAGTAGTCAGGGGCGCTCCTTCTCTCTATATAGCAGCCTCTCCAGTAGTCAGGGGCGCTCCTTCTATATATATAGCAGCCTCTCCAGTAGTCAGGGGCGCTCCTTCTCTATATAGCAGCCTCTCCAGTAGTCAGGGGCGCTCCTTCTCTCTATATAGCAGCCTCTCCAGTAGTCAGGGGCGCTCCTTCTATATATAGCAGCCTCTCCAGTAGTCAGGGGCGCTCCTTCTCTCTATATAGCAGCCTCTCCAGTAGTCAGGGGCGCTCCTTCTCTATATAGCAGCCTCTCCAGTAGTCAGGGGCGCTCCTTCTCTATATATAGCAGCCTCTCCAGTAGTCAGGGGCGCTCCTTCTCTCTATATAGCAGCCTCTCCAGTAGTCAGGGGCGCTCCTTCTATATATATAGCAGCCTCTCCAGTAGTCAGGGGCGCTCCTTCTCTCTATATAGCAGCCTCTCCAGTAGTCAGGGGCGCTCCTTCTCTCTATATAGCAGCCTCTCCAGTAGTCAGGGGCGCTCCTTCTCTATATAGCAGCCTCTCCAGTAGTCAGGGGCGCTCCTTCTCTCTATATAGCAGCCTCTCCAGTAGTCAGGGGCGCTCCTTCTCTCTATATAGCAGCCTCTCCAGTAGTCAGGGGCGCTCCTTCTCTCTATATAGCAGCCTCTCCAGTAGTCAGGGGCGCTCCTTCTCTCTATATAGCAGCCTCTCCAGTAGTCAGGGGCGCTCCTTCTCTCTATATAGCAGCCTCTCCAGTAGTCAGGGGCGCTCCTTCTCTCTATATAGCAGCCTCTCCAGTAGTCAGGGACGCTCCTTCTCTCTATATAGCAGCCTCTCCAGTAGTCAGGGGCGCTCCTTCTCTCTATATAGCAGCCTCTCCAGTAGTCAGGGGCGCTCCTTCTCTCTATATAGCAGCCTCTCCAGTAGTCAGGGGCGCTCCTTCTCTCTATATAGCAGCCTCTCCAGTAGTCAGGGACGCTCCTTCTCTCGTCACCCGAGGTGGGGAGAGAGTCCGTCGGTCTTCTCTCAGTGCCATCTTCTAGCGAATGAAATAATCAGGACATTTCACAACGTGTCCTGGTGCTTTGACCCCCCTGGATCCCGGGAGCCCCTCTTGGGTTAGTCTTAGGGTTAACCCTCTTGGGTTAGTCTTAGGGTTAACCCTCTTGGGGAGCCCCTCTTGGGTTAGTCTTAGGGTTAACCCTCTTGGGTTAGTCTTAGGGTTAACCCTCTTGGGTTAGGGTTAGGGTTACCCCTCTTGGGTTAGTCTTAGGGTTAACCCTCTTGGGTTAGTCTTAGGGTTAACCCTCTTGGGTTAGGGTTAGGGTTAACCCTCTTGGGTTAGTCTTAGGGTTAACCCTCTTGGGTTAGGGTTAGGGTTAACCCTCTTGGGTTAGGGTTAGGGTTACCCCTCTTGGGTTAGTCTTAGGGTTAACCCTCTTGGGTTAGGGTTAGGGTTACCCCTCTTGGGTTAGTCTTAGGGTTAACCCTCTTGGGGAGCCACTGATCACCTGTGTGTTGCCCTCAGCTCAGCAACCTGAAGAGGCTTTACCATCTGGACCTGTCCATGAACCAGTTCTGCAGCATCCCAGACAGCGTGCTGAACCTCCCCGCGCTGGAGTGGCTGGACCTGGGAGGGAACCGGCTGCAGAGCCTCCCGGAAGATATCCACAGGTGTTTATTCACAACAAATACATCTGGCTGCAAGCTAGCCTAGCTTAGCACAAAGTAATGGAAGCGGATATGGACCAGCTAGCCTAGCTGTTGGCCAAAAACACCTCTCCCGGAGTTTTAAGCTAGGCTAGTGGTCCATTCTGCTTCCATTACTTTGTGCTAAGCTAGGCTAGTGGTCCATTCTGCTTCCATTACTTTGTGCTAAGCTAGGCTAGTGGTCCATTCTGCTTCCATTACTTTGTGCTAAGCTAGGCTAGTGGTCCATTCTGCTTCCATTACTTTGTGCTAAGCTAGGCTAGTGGTCCATTCTGCTTCCATTACTTTGTGCTAAGCTAGGCTAGTGGTCCATTCTGCTTCCATTACTTTGTGCTAAGCTAGGCTAGTGGTCCATTCTGCTTCCATTACTTTGTGCTAAGCTAGGCTAGTGGTCCATTCTGCTTCCATTACATTGTGCTAAACTAGGCTAGTGGTCCATTCTGCTTCCATTACTTTGTGCTAAGCTAGGCTAGTGGTCCATTCTGCTTCCATTACTTTGTGCTAAGCTAGGCTAGTGGTCCATTCTGCTTCCATTACTTTGTGCTAAGCTAGGCTAGTGGTCCATTCTGCTTCCATTACTTTGTGCTAAGCTAGGCTAGTGGTCCATTCTGCTTCCATTACTTTGTGCTAAGCTAGGCTAGTGGTCCATTCTGCTTCCATTACTTTGTGCTAAGCTAGGCTAGTGGTCCATTCTGCTTCCATTACTTTGTGCTAAGCTAGGCTAGTGGTCCATTCTGCTTCCATTACTTTGTGCTAAGCTAGGCTAGTGGTCCATTCTGCTTCCATTACTTTGTGCTAAGCTAGGCTAGTGGTCCATTCTGCTTCCATTACATTGTGCTAAACTAGGCTAGTGGTCCATTCTGCTTCCATTACTTTGTGCTAAGCTAGGCTAGTGGTCCATTCTGCTTCCATTACTTTGTGCTAAGCTAGGCTAGTGGTCCATTCTGCTTCCATTACTTTGTGCTAAGCTAGGCTAGTGGTCCATTCTGCTTCCATTACTTTGTGCTAAGCTAGGCTAGTGGTCCATTCTGCTTCCATTACTTTGTGCTAAGCTAGGCTAGTGGTCCATTCTGCTTCCATTACTTTGTGCTAAGCTAGGCTAGTGGTCCATTCTGCTTCCATTACTTTGTGCTAAGCTAGGCTAGTGGTCCATTCTGCTTCCATTACATTGTGCTAAACTAGGCTAGTGGTCCATTCTGCTTCCATTACTTTGTGCTAAACTAGGCTAGCCTGCAGCCGGATAGCTTTCTACTGAACACACAGAGAGAGGAAACTGGTCTCTATTTTCTTGTCCAACTCTTGAGAAGACAGTAAGCACATTTCCCATAATGTAGGTGTGTAACAATGAAGACTTATGTACCACAATATCCCTCATTTCATCACGATATGAAATATAATTTTCATTCAAACTTTATTTATTTTCCGGGAATACATTTGAGGGTGTAGCCCTCGTTTTCAACGATGCCGGAGATTATATTAGGCAGCAATCAAATAAAACAATAAAACAGACAAAATACAGATCAAATCAATAATGAATGTTAAAGGTGCTATGCATTATAAATGTCATTTTTCAGTCTCTAGCATTGTATTATAGTAATAGGAGTTCGTATCAATGTGTTTTTGGGCCTAAATACTATATTGGCGAATTCCTCAGCTACAGCCCATCCCCTCTTTGCCTCTAGTAAATCAGGTCATGTTGATTTGACGACCTGGTGCACGTCACAGGGCGCTGTTTATAGCGCACGGTGATGTGATTGGCTCTGTGATTTTAGTAATGCCCGCCTCCATTCTTGCTACCTGCAGGGTGGAAGGCTTGTCCAGAAGATCACTAATCAGCTGAAGCCTGATGCGGTTCCCTCGGTCTTCGACAGACAGACCGGCGTTAGCTCTCGGGACTCGGGAGCGATCGCTAGCTACTTAGCACCAGCCGGGGCCGGCGTTAGCAACCGGGAGCGTCGTTGAGCATTCAGCCTGCTGGCTACCTAGATCCACTTCAACCAGCGTCGCGGAGCATTCAGCCTGCTGGCTACACAGCTTGTCGGTGTGCTAATAGCCTCTGCAAGCTAACGTTAGCTGGCTACACAGCTTGTCGGTGTGCTGGATCCTCTGCAAGCTAACGGTAGCTGGCTCCAGGCTATTAGCACATCGACAAGCTGCTGGAGCTCCCGACGCTCGGCTGGTTGAAGTGGATCTAGGTAGCCAGCAGGCTGAATGCTCCGCGACGCTCCCGGTTGCTATCATGTGCAGGTCCTCTTCTCAGACCTGTGTGGCAAAGCACTGCACACGCATCATGCAAGCTACACATCGCTGCATGTTGATCAATGGTGGCCCACTCGGTGCATCACAGTGGGCTACTATTGTGCTAACAACAACCGCGGTGTCCGGCTTGTCGGCCGGCATGAGTGCTCGATTTGGGGTGGTTCTCTCCTCCTTGTGTGCCCCCGTTCTCGCGGGTGTCCTGCCGGGGAGCTTGTGGACGCGACAACAGCGGCGGCCGTAGCGTTAGTTAGCTCATAGCTATTGTGTACCACTAGCGTTACGGCGGGCTCGAGCACCCTACGGCTGCCGCCGTTGTCGCGTCCATGGGCTCCCCGGCAGGGTACCCGTGGGGACGGGGGTGTACAGAGAGGAGAGAACCATTTTGTGTCGGGCGTGCATGCCGGCCAGCGAGCCGGACGTCGGGATATGTTGTTAGCACAATAGCTACCAAGCTAAGCTATGTTAGCTTCTAACGGTGTATACACAATATGTACAACGACACAATGATTTACATTATTACAAATATGGTAACGTGGTTGTGGCTTTTACAAATAGTGGTAACATATATATAGATAGACAGTACTGCTACATCTCTATATTTATGACATACCATATTTGTATGTAACCTGAAACCTAATCTCTGACGGGGAGATGGGCGGAGCTATTTGGTGGGTGGCTGTCACTCAAAGCATTCTGCTAGTATGGTTGGAGCCAAGCCAATAATAGCCTGCTTTCATGAGGCTGAAAAATGCTGGTTTTGAGTACAAGATTAGAAATATAAAACAATGATTATTTTTGGAATAAAAATTACAGATGTGTTACATAGACTCACAGGAAGTGTGTAAAGTTGCCCAAATAGTGCTAGGAATAGCAGTGCATAACCCCTTTAACACTTTCAGAGCCCAAGCTTAATCTTGATTTACCGCTTGAATGCCCACCATCCACTTCAATGTTAGCATTAATAACGCCTAATCTATGTTTTAAATTATGGCTATGTGTCTAATCTGCCCGTCGCTTATCAATGACTCGTTTTCCAGTCAACATTGTCGAAGCGGATTGTTTTTTTATCGGTTCATTTCCGTTTTATAGCATTTTGAAAAGCCCTTGTTTTCAAGGAAAATATAAATATTCCATGATAATCTGCCTTTCCTGGAATATTCTAGAATACACAAAAACGTTGTCATTTTTCAGCCTATTTATGAATGGTTTTCAAATAAACACTAGATTATCGATAGTATATGTGTACGTATGCACGCTATATAGGCGATCTGAAAAATCGATTCTCTGATTTCCTCAAAGCGATCGCCCACACACACACACACATAGGGCGAACGCTGACATCTCAGCGAATACAACTCTGATTATCCCAAGACTTGTAAAATAGATTCCTTACCTCAGATCAGATGTTCTCCAAAAAGATCTTTGCAATTCCTGATCGCCATTCCAAAAATCGATCGCTTTTATTGTATTCCACGCTGTTCTGAGGGTCCACAATGAATCCGATCGGCTCGGGTTACATGCCTGAGAAGTAAAATGTGGATTCCGGATTTTTCTTTTCTCATCCATTTTCATTGAGTCCATTCCAAAAGGGTGCATTACCATCTGGGAGACGATAGGGGGCGGTTTTTTCACATCTGAGCTCCTACAGGGAGGGGCTGCATACCAACAGGAGACTCGGTTGATGAAATATGAATTCAGATCGCTAATAAAAAAATTAAACGATAATTGTCGTCGTGGGCATTCAGGCATTGGGCTGATAAAACGTCTTATCACGTTTTGGGCATTGAAAGTGTTAATAGTGAGCAGTGTGATGACAGTGTGTTTGTTCTCAGAGTAACTGTGTTTGTTCAGAGTAACTGTGTTTGTTCTCAGAGTAACTGTGTTTGTTCTCAGAGTAACTGTGTTTGTTCAGAGTAACTGTGTTTGTTCTCAGAGTAACTGTGTTTGTTCTCAGAGTAACTGTGTTTGTTCAGAGTAACTGTGTTTGTTCTCAGAGTAACTGTGTTTGTTCTCAGAGTAACTGTGTTTGTTCTCAGAGTAACTGTGTTTGTTCAGAGTAACTGTGTTTGTTCTCAGAGTAACTGTGTTTGTTCTCAGAGTAACTGTTCTCAGAGTAACTGTGTTTGTTCTCAGAGTAACTGTGTTTGTTCAGAGTAACTGTGTTTGTTCTCAGAGTAACTGTTCTCAGAGTAACTGTGTTTGTTCTCAGAGTAACTGTGTTTGTTCTCAGAGTAACTGTGTTTGTTCAGAGTAACTGTGTTTGTTCAGAGTAACTGTGTTTGTTCTCAGAGTAACTGTGTTTGTTCTCAGAGTAACTGTGTTTGTTCAGAGTAACTGTGTTTGTTCAGAGTAACTGTGTTTGTTCTCAGAGTAACTGTGTTTGTTCTCAGAGTAACTGTGTTTGTTCTCAGAGTAACTGTGTTTGTTCAGAGTAACTGTGTTTGTTCAGAGTAACTGTGTTTGTTCTCAGAGTAACTGTGTTTGTTCAGAGTAACTGTGTTTGTTCTCAGAGTAACTGTGTTTGTTCTCAGAGTAACTGTTTGTTCAGAGTAACTGTGTTTGTTCAGAGTAACTGTGTTTGTTCAGAGTAACTGTGTTTGTTCAGAGTAACTGTGTTTGTTCAGAGTAACTGTGTTTGTTCAGAGTAACTGTGTTTGTTCAGAGTAACTGTGTTTGTTCTCAGAGTAACTGTGTTTGTTCTCAGAGTAACTGTGTTTGTTCTCAGAGTAACTGTGTTTGTTCAGAGTAACTGTGTTTGTTCAGAGTAACTGTGTTTGTTCTCAGAGTAACTGTGTTTGTTCTCAGAGTAACTGTGTTTGTTCAGAGTAACTGTGTTTGTTCAGAGTAACTGTGTTTGTTCTCAGAGTAACTGTGTTTGTTCTCAGAGTAACTGTGTTTGTTCTCAGAGTAACTGTGTTTGTTCAGAGTAACTGTGTTTGTTCAGAGTAACTGTGTTTGTTCTCAGAGTAACTGTGTTTGTTCAGAGTAACTGTGTTTGTTCTCAGAGTAACTGTGTTTGTTCTCAGAGTAACTGTTTGTTCAGAGTAACTGTGTTTGTTCAGAGTAACTGTGTTTGTTCAGAGTAACTGTGTTTGTTCAGAGTAACTGTGTTTGTTCAGAGTAACTGTGTTTGTTCAGAGTAACTGTGTTTGTTCTCAGAGTAACTGTGTTTGTTCAGAGTAACTGTGTTTGTTCTCAGAGTAACTGTGTTTGTTCAGAGTAACTGTGTTTGTTCAGAGTAACTGTGTTTGTTCTCAGAGTAACTGTGTTTGTTCTCAGAGTAACTGTGTTTGTTCAGAGTAACTGTGTTTGTTCTCAGAGTAACTGTGTTTGTTCTCAGAGTAACTGTGTTTGTTCAGAGTAACTGTGTTTGTTCTCAGAGTAACTGTGTTTGTTCAGAGTAACTGTGTTTGTTCTCAGAGTAACTGTTTGTTCTCAGAGTAACTGTGTTTGTTCAGAGTAACTGTGTTTGTTCTCAGAGTAACTGTGTTTGTTCTCAGAGTAACTGTGTTTGTTCTCAGAGTAACTGTGTTTGTTCAGAGTAACTGTGTTTGTTCAGAGTAACTGTGTTTGTTCAGAGTAACTGTGTTTGTTCTCAGAGTAACTGTGTTTGTTCAGAGTAACTGTGTTTGTTCTCAGAGTAACTGTGTTTGTTCTCAGAGTAACTGTGTTTGTTCAGAGTAACTGTGTTTGTTCTCAGAGTAACTGTGTTTGTTCAGAGTAACTGTGTTTGTTCTCAGAGTAACTGTGTTTGTTCTCAGAGTAACTGTGTTTGTTCAGAGTAACTGTGTTTGTTCAGAGTAACTGTGTTTGTTCTCAGAGTAACTGTGTTTGTTCAGAGTAACTGTTCTCAGAGTAACTGTGTTTGTTCTCAGAGTAACTGTGTTTGTTCAGAGTAACTGTGTTTGTTCAGAGTAACTGTGTTTGTTCTCAGAGTAACTGTGTTTGTTCTCAGAGTTATGTTCTCAGAGTAACTGTGTTTGTTCTCAGAGTAACTGTGTTTGTTCAGAGTAACTGTTCTCAGAGTAACTGTGTTTGTTCTCAGAGTAACTGTGTTTGTTCTCAGAGTAACTGTGTTTGTTCTCAGAGTAACTGTGTTTGTTCTCAGAGTAACTGTGTTTGTTCTCAGAGTAACTGTGTTTGTTCAGAGTAACTGTTCTCAGAGTAACTGTGTTTGTTCTCAGAGTAACTGTGTTTGTTCAGAGTAACTGTGTTTGTTCAGAGTAACTGTGTTTGTAACTGTGTTTGTACAGAGTAACTGTGTTTGTACAGAGTAACTGTGTTTGTTCTCAGAGTAACTGTGTTTGTTCAGAGTAACTGTGTTTGTTCAGAGTAACTGTGTTTGTTCTCAGAGTAACTGTGTTTGTTCTCAGAGTAACTGTTCTCAGAGTAACTGTGTTTGTTCTCAGAGTAACTGTGTTTGTTCAGAGTAACTGTGTTTGTTCTCAGAGTAACTGTTCTCAGAGTAACTGTGTTTGTTCTCAGAGTAACTGTGTTTGTTCAGAGTAACTGTGTTTGTTCAGAGTAACTGTGTTTGTTCTCAGAGTAACTGTGTTTGTTCAGAGTAACTGTGTTTGTTCAGAGTAACTGTGTTTGTTCAGAGTAACTGTGTTTGTTCTCAGAGTAACTGTGTTTGTTCTCAGAGTAACTGTGTTTGTTCTCAGAGTAACTGTGTTTGTTCAGAGTAACTGTGTTTGTTCAGAGTAACTGTGTTTGTACAGAGTAACTGTGTTTGTTCTCAGAGTAACTGTGTTTGTTCAGAGTAACTGTGTTTGTTCTCAGAGTAACTGTGTTTGTTCAGAGTAACTGTTTGTTCAGAGTAACTGTGTTTGTTCAGAGTAACTGTGTTTGTTCAGAGTAACTGTGTTTGTTCAGAGTAACTGTGTTTGTTCTCAGAGTAACTGTGTTTGTTCAGAGTAACTGTGTTTGTTCTCAGAGTAACTGTGTTTGTTCAGAGTAACTGTGTTTGTTCAGAGTAACTGTGTTTGTTCAGAGTAATTGTGTTTGTTCAGAGTAACTGTGTTTGTTCTCAGAGTAACTGTGTTTGTTCTCAGAGTAACTGTGTTTGTTCAGAGTAACTGTGTTTGTTCTCAGAGTAACTGTGTTTGTTCTCAGAGTAAAGTCAGCCAGAAGATCCTTAAGAACTTCTACTCATGTACAATAGAGAGCATCTTGACCGGCAACATCACCTCCTGGTTTGGGAATAGCACTGCAAAAGACCAAAGCAGACTACAAAGAGTGACACGTTCAGCCGAACGCACAATCGGAGGGGGGCTCCCCACCCTCCAGAACATTTACTACAAGCGTTGCAAGGGGAAGGCTAAGAGAATTATTAAGGACTCGAGCCACCCGAACAACTGCCTCTTTGAACTGCTGCCGTCAGGCAAGCGATACAGGAGTCTCAAGGCGAGCACAGAAAGACTCAGAAGTAGCTTCTATCCCCAGGCCATCAGGCTGCTAAACGAACAATGAATGAACACTACACAACAACAACCACCAAACACACATAGCACACACATCCACACGCACACACTCACTTTAAACAAACACACTGCAGCACCCACTACACACACTTTATAGCACACACCCACTTTAAACAAACACACTGTAGCACCCACTCCCCACACTTTATATTTATGGATGAAGGATTGCACTACAACTCGTACACCTTACTGTAAATTGTACCTAAAATTGTACCTCATCCCATTTCTGCTTTGCACTAGATAGTACTGTACATTAGTACACTGCATAGTTGTGTATTGTATATTATATGGTAACTCAGAACATTGTACATATGTCTATACCGAACAACTGTGACCTCATTTTCTTCTTCTAAATTCATGCTATATTATGTTATTATGTTATTTGATACTATCTTGTCTAGCACAGTCTCTGGAGCGTAACAGTAAGAAGCATTTTGTATGAAAGTATTCTGTACTTCTGTATGACAACTATTAAAGAACTTGAACTTGAACTTGAACTTGTTCTCAGAGTAACTGTGTTTGTTCTCAGAGTAACTGTGTTTGTTCTCAGAGTAACTGTTCTCAGAGTAACTGTGTTTGTTCTCAGAGTAACTGTGTTTGTTCAGAGTAACTGTGTTTGTTCTCAGAGTAACTGTTCTCAGAGTAACTGTGTTTGTTCTCAGAGTAACTGTGTTTGTTCAGAGTAACTGTGTTTGTTCTCAGAGTAACTGTGTTTGTTCTCAGAGTAACTGTTTGTTCTCAGAGTAACTGTTCTCAGAGTAACTGTGTTTGTTCTCAGAGTAACTGTGTTTGTTCAGAGTAACTGTGTTTGTTCTCAGAGTAACTGTTCTCAGAGTAACTGTGTTTGTTCAGAGTAACTGTGTTTGTTCAGAGTAACTGTGTTTGTTCTCAGAGTAACTGTGTTTGTTCAGAGTAACTGTGTTTGTTCTCAGAGTAACTGTGTTTGTTCTCAGAGTAACTGTGTTTGTTCAGAGTAACTGTGTTTGTTCTCAGAGTAACTGTGTTTGTTCAGAGTAACTGTGTTTGTTCTCAGAGTAACTGTGTTTGTTCTCAGAGTAACTGTGTTTGTTCAGAGTAACTGTGTTTGTTCAGAGTAACTGTGTTTGTTCTCAGAGTAACTGTGTTTGTTCAGAGTAACTGTTCTCAGAGTAACTGTGTTTGTTCTCAGAGTAACTGTGTTTGTTCTCAGAGTAACTGTGTTTGTTCAGAGTAACTGTGTTTGTTCAGAGTAACTGTGTTTGTTCTCAGAGTAACTGTGTTTGTTCTCAGAGTAACTGTGTTTGTTCTCAGAGTAACTGTGTTTGTTCAGAGTAACTGTGTTTGTTCAGAGTAACTGTGTTTGTTCTCAGAGTAACTGTGTTTGTTCAGAGTAACTGTTCTCAGAGTAACTGTGTTTGTTCTCAGAGTAACTGTGTTTGTTCAGAGTAACTGTGTTTGTTCAGAGTAACTGTGTTTGTAACTGTGTTTGTACAGAGTAACTGTGTTTGTACAGAGTAACTGTGTTTGTTCTCAGAGTAACTGTGTTTGTTCAGAGTAACTGTGTTTGTTCAGAGTAACTGTGTTTGTTCTCAGAGTAACTGTTTGTTCTCAGAGTAACTGTTCTCAGAGTAACTGTGTTTGTTCTCAGAGTAACTGTGTTTGTTCAGAGTAACTGTGTTTGTTCTCAGAGTAACTGTTCTCAGAGTAACTGTGTTTGTTCTCAGAGTAACTGTGTTTGTTCAGAGTAACTGTGTTTGTTCAGAGTAACTGTGTTTGTTCTCAGAGTAACTGTGTTTGTTCAGAGTAACTGTGTTTGTTCAGAGTAACTGTGTTTGTTCAGAGTAACTGTGTTTGTTCTCAGAGTAACTGTGTTTGTTCAGAGTAACTGTGTTTGTTCAGAGTAACTGTGTTTGTTCAGAGTAACTGTGTTTGTTCTCAGAGTAACTGTGTTTGTTCTCAGAGTAACTGTGTTTGTTCAGAGTAACTGTGTTTGTTCAGAGTAACTGTGTTTGTACAGAGTAACTGTGTTTGTTCTCAGAGTAACTGTGTTTGTTCAGAGTAACTGTGTTTGTTCTCAGAGTAACTGTGTTTGTTCAGAGTAACTGTTTGTTCAGAGTAACTGTTTGTTCAGAGTAACTGTGTTTGTTCAGAGTAACTGTGTTTGTTCAGAGTAACTGTGTTTGTTCTCAGAGTAACTGTGTTTGTTCAGAGTAACTGTGTTTGTTCAGAGTAACTGTGTTTGTTCTCAGAGTAACTGTGTTTGTTCTCAGAGTAACTGTTTGTTCTCAGAGTAACTGTGTTTGTTCAGAGTAACTGTGTTTGTTCAGAGTAACTGTGTTTGTACAGAGTAACTGTGTTTGTTCTCAGAGTAACTGTGTTTGTTCAGAGTAACTGTGTTTGTTCTCAGAGTAACTGTGTTTGTTCAGAGTAACTGTTTGTTCAGAGTAACTGTGTTTGTTCTCAGAGTAACTGTGTTTGTTCAGAGTAACTGTTTGTTCAGAGTAACTGTGTTTGTTCAGAGTAACTGTGTTTGTTCAGAGTAACTGTGTTTGTTCTCAGAGTAACTGTGTTTGTTCAGAGTAACTGTGTTTGTTCTCAGAGTAACTGTGTTTGTTCAGAGTAACTGTGTTTGTTCAGAGTAACTGTGTTTGTTCTCAGAGTAACTGTGTTTGTTCAGAGTAACTGTGTTTGTTCAGAGTAACTGTGTTTGTTCAGAGTAACTGTGTTTGTTCAGAGTAATTGTGTTTGTTCAGAGTAACTGTGTTTGTTCTCAGAGTAACTGTGTTTGTTCTCAGAGTAACTGTGTTTGTTCTCAGAGTAACTCTGTTTGTTCTCAGAGTAACTGTGTTTGTTCAGAGTAACTGTGTTTGTTCTCAGAGTAACTGTGTTTGTTCTCAGAGTAACTGTTCTCAGAGTAACTGTGTTTGTTCTCAGAGTAACTGTGTTTGTTCAGAGTAACTGTGTTTGTTCTCAGAGTAACTGTTCTCAGAGTAACTGTGTTTGTTCTCAGAGTAACTGTGTTTGTTCTCAGAGTAACTGTGTTTGTTCTCAGAGTAACTGTGTTTGTTCTCAGAGTAACTGTGTTTGTTCAGAGTAACTGTGTTTGTTCAGAGTAACTGTGTTTGTTCAGAGTAACTGTGTTTGTTCTCAGAGTAACTGTGTTTGTTCAGAGTAACTGTGTTTGTTCTCAGAGTAACTGTGTTTGTTCAGAGTAACTGTGTTTGTTCAGAGTAACTGTGTTTGTTCAGAGTAACTGTGTTTGTTCAGAGTAACTGTGTTTGTTCTCAGAGTAACTGTGTTTGTTCTCAGAGTAACTGTGTTTGTTCTCAGAGTAACTGTGTTTGTTCAGAGTAACTGTGTTTGTTCAGAGTAACTGTGTTTGTACAGAGTAACTGTGTTTGTTCAGAGTAACTGTGTTTGTTCAGAGTAACTGTGTTTGTTCTCAGAGTAACTGTGTTTTTTCTCAGAGTAACTGTGTTTGTTCTCAGAGTAACTGTGTGTGTTGTTGTTGTTGTTCTCAGGATGGAGAGGCTCCACACTCTGTGGCTGCAGAGGAACCAGCTGGAGCACCTTCCTGACAACATCAGCTTCCTGCGCTGTCTGACCACGCTGGTGCTCAGCAACAACAGGCTGCAGGACATCCCAACACTGATGGAAGGGATGAGCAATCTCAGGTGAGGTCGCTTCCAAACCAGAACCTGTTAGGTTGATAAACATGTGGATATGTCTTTTAAAGGTGTGGGTTAACCTTCTGTAGTGTGGTAGTGAAGGGTTAACCTTCTGTAGTGTGGTAGTGAAAGGGTTAACCTTCTGTAGTGTGGCTGTGTGGTAGTGAAAGGTTAACCTTCTGTAGTGTGGTAGTGAAAGGGTTAACCTTCTGTAGTGTGGTAGTGAAAGGTTAACCTTCTGTAGTGTGGTAGTGAAAGGGTTAACCTTCTGTAGTGTGGTAGTGAAAGGTTAACCTTCTGTAGTGTGGTAGTGAAAGGGTTAACCTTCTGTAGTGTGGTAGTGAAGGGTTAACCGTCTGTAGTGTGGTAGTGAAAGGTTAACCTTCTGTAGTGTGGTAGTGAAAGGTTAACCTGCTGTAGTGTGGTAGTGAAAGGGTTAACCTTCTGTAGTGTGGTAGTGAAAGGATAACCTTCAGTAGTGTGGTAGTGAAAGGGTTAACCTTCTGTAGTGTGGTAGTGAAAGGTTAACCTTCTGTAGTGTGGTAGTGAAAGGGTTAACCTTCTGTAGTGTGGTAGTGAAAGGTTAACCTTCTGTAGTGTGGTAGTGAAAGGGTTAACCTTCTGTAGTGGTAGTGAAAGGGTTAACCTTCTGTAGTGGTAGTGAAAGGGTTATGGCATCAAAGGCTTTATTTCCTCAAAGGTTAATAAAGATTTGCTCTCTGTGCAGATTTGTGAATTTCCGAGGGAATCCTTTAACCCTCGACGTGGAGCTGCCGCCTCTGAAGGAGACGGAGGAGGAAGACGACAGAGAGATGTTTGGATGGGAGTTCATGCACCACTACATCCAGGAGAGACGCAAAAGACTCTACGCTGTCCTCAACATGCACTGTGTGAGTCGGCCCTCAACCTCTTAAGCCTGGAGGCCTATTTTCTGAAAATCCGCCTAAAATACATACCTAAGTAAATGCAATATTGCTCCACTTCTACATGGTCCATTTGCATGTTCTTGGTATCTAGGGACATCTATGGACCTCAGTGAATGTAAATGAAATATTGTGTCTGTTACTAGGCTTGAGTAAATTGTGATGAAACAAAGGAGAATATGAATTATGATTTTTCTTTGCATCTTTGACAGTGAATAACACCATGCTAAGAATGACCAGACATGAAAAACTGCCACTGTTCTCGTTCAGTACCTTCTTGAGATCATGTGTACAAGAAATCTAAGGAAATTAATAAAGGGAAGATGATTAAACAGAAGGTTTTGTAGATACAGTACTGAATTCTCCCATCCGGACCAATGCAATTTGAAATATTATTATAGAATAGCAGGCTTATAAATTACCTTATTATAGCCAATTTGCACATTTATGGATTGTGCCAAATCTTATATTTCAAATGCCCGAGTTCAATTTGGATTTAGTATCACCAGGCGTGCATAGGAACAGATAATGAAATCTGTATGTACATTAGCTTTTTTATTTTTTATCAGGGTGCAGCCGTTTTGAAACTAATTTCAGATCCAATTGTTGCTACAGTACATGCTAAAAATAGGGAAGAGAAACTAACTGCGCTTCAATATATGTCAATAACGTTAAGTGTTGTTTTATTATCCTGAATAATAAGATATTAAAAAAAATTATACAGAAGTAATTAGCTTGAAACCCTATAGAGGCTTTTGGGAAGTGTCGTTCGGAAAAATTCCAATGCTCATCGAAAGCTCTCGGAACCCTCTACAAAAAATATACAATTCCCAACGTTCAAATTTTCCAAAATGGTCGACTTTTGCAAACTAAACAAGACCTAAACAAAAATTTAAATGGATCTAATAACACTTTAACCTATTGGTAAACTAACGTATTGATGATAATATACATTATAAATGCTGTTGTGACATGGTTATGATGTTTATACTTGAATACGTTTGACAAAACCGATACTTTTGTCAAACAGTCTGGAGAGATTGATTTGACGTGATGTCATTTTGGGACCGGTACCGGGCTTAAGAGGCCTTAACATGCACTGTGTGAGTCTCAACTCCTCGACTCCTAATGTACAGTCCCCTCCCCATCATATGTATATAATCCCTGTTAGGATCTATGGGTAACAGTACTGTATATTTGCATATCGTATGTCACAAATGTAACAGTACTATATACCTGTATGTCATGTATGTCCCTATGCCATAAATGTCATGTCATGTATGTTGTGTATGTCATAAATGTCACTATGAATTGAAAATGTGAGTCTCAACATGCACTTGTGTGAGTCTGTCCTCAGTATTACTATGTGTTTCACTGGAAGTTACAAAATTAAATAATGTAATGATCATCGGTTTCACTCTCTGCACCAAACACAGGAATTCTGGAGTAAACATAAAATATCTATCTGCTCATAGTTCCTCAAAACGTGCTCCTTGATGTAAGAACATTCATAAATACATTGAGAACCACTTTTGCAATTCAAATGAAAAACAGTCGCCTTGCTTTGAAATGTTTATTTCAGCCAAAGAATTGTACATCAACTTTCTGAATTGATTGAATTGAACTGAGCCACAACCCTGAGATCCACTGCTCAGGTTCTGCTCAGGTTCTGGTCCCACTGCTCAGGTTCTGGTCCCACTGCTCAGGTTCTGCTCAGGTTCTGGTTTTTAAGAGTGTCACTGTTCAAAATGACGCTGTTGTAATGGATGTTTGTTCTTTGAATTCATCAACGAGTTTGTCACTTAAAAGTATGAAGTGAACTCTGTCAAACTGCGGCTCGATTGTATAAAAATACATTTGTGGGAAAAAACTGTCCGACCTGGTAACAAATAAAATATTTTTATACTTTGTCATTTTTGTTTTGTTCCATTATGCAACTTGCTCCAGGAACAGAGTGTACTATGTGTCCCAGTTCTTGTCACTTGGTCACGGAGGGAATTGCAGTGAGCAAGACATTTTCTAAAGTGACTTGTTTGCTGGTGTAGCAGGTCAAGCGGGCGTCGAACCCCTTCTGCTTCAGGTAATGGACCCGGCCCAGGTCGATCAGGAGCTTACACTGACGGCCCACCCGTCTGCGCTCCTCTGCAGACAAAACCCTAAACCAGAAAGATAAACGATAAACGGTGAGCGTAGCTTAAATAAAAAGATGATTAAATGTCAAAAATGTAATTGGGTTGAATGTTGGATACCGTAAAACGTATCTACACGTTGACAAATAAAGGCCAGTCTCAATTAGAAGCAGGGTGTTTTTGCAGTTACCACGGGTGCAGTTTCTTTTTATTCTCTCTTGCTCTCTCGCTTTCCCCCTCTTACAATCCATCTACCAGCACAACATAGGCTACACAAAGAGATCATCCATGATGCAACACTGCTCCTCATCATCCCAACTACATGAATACAGCATGCCAGCATGACATCATCAGGTTAGTAGAGACAGAGTGACTACATCATGACATCATCAGGTTAGTAGAGACAGAGTGAATACATCATGACATCATCAGGTTAGTAGAGACAGAGTGAATACATCATGACATCATCAGGTTAGTAGAGACAGAGTGACTACATCATGACATCATCAGGTTAGTAGAGACAGAGTGACTACATCATGACATCATCAGGTTAGTAGAGACAGAGTGACTACATCATGACATCATCAGGTTAGTAGAGACAGGGTGAATACATCATGACATCATCAGGTTAGTAGAGACAGAGTGACTACATCATGACATCATCAGGTTAGTAGAGACAGAGTGAATACATCATGACATCATCAGGTTAGTAGAGACAGGGTGAATACATCATGACATCATCAGGTTAGTAGAGACAGAGTGACTACATCATGACATCATCAGGTTAGTAGAGACAGGGTGAATACATCATCATTCCCAAACTGCTCTTTTTGTCTCAGGGTGTGAGGTTGGCGCTAGAGTGAGAATGCGCCGAGTTGAAATTATTCGCAATTGATATGTTTTTTTTTTTGAACAAATGTTTTTTATTTCCCCTTTTTTAACATAAAACTAGACAAACAATCAGGGCTGTACAGTGCGACATATATATCGCACGTGCTACAGCAACATCCGTCTGTGCGATGAATGGATTTACTTCAGTAGCACTGGTGCGATAGGCATTCGGTTCATATAGATACTCTTATTTTGAAAATCCTGTTGCGGGTCTATCTGTATGTCATGCGCAGCTCCAGCTATAATAACTATGCTCCGACAGCTAGCAACGCTCAGTTCGTTTCGATACTCTTATTTTGAAAATCCTGTGTGTCGTGACTCATATCCGCTCGGCTCAGCTCACAACACGGCAGGACTCGTCTCCAGCAGTAGCGTCTGGAACGCGGACATTGAAACAGTCTGAGCAAGGATAGTATTTTCGCGACCCAAAACAAATCCCTGCTGTTTTATTCCGCAACGGGTCAAATGCATATAACATGCTTTGCAATCCTCGCCATTCCTTTATGACCACGTCGTGTTAAAGTCCGAAATTAACGTTACGTTAGCATAAGCTAACAACAAGCTGTTCAGAGCCATATAGAGAACAGCAGACGGGCAGAGTGGGGAGGAGGGGGGGCAGACATTCTCCCTTCTCTGTGTGTGTGTGTGTGTGTGTGTGTGCGCGCGCACGCGCGCGTTTGGAAAGATCAGATGAAGTCAGACGAGTATATTATATTGATAGTAAATGTACTGAGGGTGGACAGATAATGTTGATATTTAAACATAAAAAATACAATACATAATAAATGTATTCATGATCATGCAACATAAAACGGTTGCGTGTTGTGAGTTCCAAAACATTTAACTTAAAGTTTAAAGCTCAATATTTCAAAACGTGGCACTTTACAGTGACCAGGGCCCTATTCCCCGTACCTGGTTCAACTAAGTCGATCAAGAGTCCCATTATCCAGATTCAATTAACCCGATGTTTGAATCCGGGATTTTCCTGTTCCTCGAACGCTGATTCAGTCTCGTTCATTTGAACCAGACTTGAGACTCAGGATAATTGCGCGCGGCCGCTTCAGCTGAAAAGACAGCAGGTGTCGATCGCAGAAATCCTGATTTTCTAACGGCATTGATTGATTGATTGATTTAAAACTTTATTAACAGATTGCAGAATGGGTACAATGCAGTACGGCTCAATAGCCTCGCCGACAAGTTAAATGCATAATCTATAGGCTAATTTTAAATCCCTCATTACCCCAATCAATCAGATTATATTTCTTTAAATGTGCCTGCTGGCAGTAGGCTTATGGAATGAATAATCAAATGAGATCTTGCTAGCGAAAATAATTAGTTCAACTCTTTCAGAATAAGGATACGGCTCTGTCCATTGATGGATGTATGGTGGATGTTTTATTTATCTGGCACCGTGGTGTGATGGTTGGTCCTTATGCCTTTCACGCGGACGACCCGCGTTCGAATCCCCCCTTTTTCTATTTTTTGTTTTTCTTTTTGCAATGTAAATGCTTCAATTTGGTGCACTTTGAGAGCTATATAAAGAATGACATCCTCAATGCATGTAGATTTATAATATTTTTACTTAAAACTAGGCTACTTTTGCGTATAGTCATTAATATTATATTCCAAAAAAATTATATTGGAAACGCTGGGTTTCAAACTAGGGTCGTCCGCTTGACAGGAGTGAGCACTAGCCGTTGCACCACTGTGCCAGACGGGATATATCCATTGTGTATCCATCAATGGACAAGAGACCCGTGTTTCGAATATTTTTCTTTTGAATGAAGTTTTATCTCTTTATTCTCAAATGCATTAATGTGACGTCAACGGCTCATTCAATTGCTCAAATCCGTCAAACAGCGCATCTCAGACATTTTAATCCCAGTTACAATATCACAATAACGTGCGAGTGATGATACAATTCAACAATCCTCAGATTCCTCGTAATTCATAATCCACAAAAACCACAATCCACGCATAGACACTTCAATTTTATGCTTGAATGAAACACAATCCGGGCGCTCCGTTAAGCAAATCTACAGCGGAGAATATATGAAACTAATCAGAGCCAAACGGCCGATAGGTTTCATTCATTAAAAATATCCCAGCGGGATTCACATTTGCAATGCGCCGTTATTAAAATAACCACATGCAGCGTGTATCGCGACTCCGAGCGCCGTATATGACGTGCATTATTTTATTTAGGACAAAGTAAATCTATAGGCTGAATGATTTATTATCATCATTTAGTTCTATTATTATACATTTCAAAAGCCCCCTCTAGGAAAACGAAGCACAAAAACATAATTCAGAATGATATAATGGGATCTAGACTGAGAAATATTTCAGGAAGCGAGCTGGCATTTATTTGCGAGGGCGTGGCCATGGTTCATCCAGCTAACTGAACTAAACCCTGCTCCGGACCAGGTTCAAACTTTCTGATCTGTTACCATGGTGATTTAGAAAATCCGACTTCGGGGAACGGAAAGGTCTGGCTTAAGTCAAGCTATGCTGAAAATTATCCGGCTAACTCAGTTAGCCAGGTACGGGGAATGGGGCCCAGGGCCCCGTTCCCCGTACCTGGATAACTGAGTTAGCCGGATAACTTTCGGTGAAGTCTGACTTAAGCCGGACTTTCCCGTTCCCCGTACCTGGATTGTCCAAATCACCATGACAACAGATCCAAAAGTTTGAGCCTGGTCGAGAGCAGGGTTTAAGTTCAAGTTAGCCGGATGAACCATCGCCACGCCCCGGCAAAGAAATGACAGCCCGTTTCCTGAAATTATTCCCACAGTCTACGATCTGCATTATACCATTCTGAATTACGTTTTTGTGCTCCATTCTTCCAGAGGGGGCTTTTGAAATGTAAAATAGACCCAAAATGCTGATACTAAATTCACTTTGTCCTAAATAATGCACGTTATATACCGTGGCGCTCGCTCGGTGCGATGTACACATTATGTGGTTATTTTAATTGTAACTGGGATTAAGATGTCTGATGAGATGCGCTGTTTGACGGATTTGAGAAATTGAATGAGCCGTTGACGTCACATTAATGAATGAGCATAAAGAGATAAAACTTCATTCAAAATAAAGAATATTCTAAACACAGGTCTCTCGTTCATTAATGTATAAACAATGAATTTATCCCATCTGGCACAGTGGCGCAGCGGTAGTGCTCAATCCTGGCAACCCGGCGACCGGTGTTCGAAACCCCGTGTTTCCAATATAATTTTTTGGAATATAATATTAATGATTATACGCCAAAGTAGCCTAGTTTTAAGTTAAAATATTATAAATCTACATGCATTGAGGATGTCATTCTTTATATAGCTCTCAACGTGCACCAAATTGAATTATTCCTACATCGCAAAAAGAAGGAAAAGACTAGGTTTCGAACCCCGGTCGTCTGCGTGAAAGTCAAAAGAAGAACCCGTTACACCACAGTGGAGATAAGTAAAAGATCGACCTTACATCAATCAATGGGTAAGAGAGCCGTATCGTTATTCTGTATAACAGTTTAACTAATTATTTTCGCTAGCAAGATCTCATTTGATTATTCAATCCAGCAGGCAAGTTTAAAGAAATATAATCTGATTGATTGAAGTAATGAGGGACTTAAAATTAGCCTATAGATAACGCATTTAACTTGTCGGCGAGGCGATTGAGCCGTACTGCAATATGTTAATAAAGTTTTAAATCAATTAATCAATCAATGCCGCTAGAGAATCAGGATCTCTGCTATCGATACGTGCTGGCTTTTCAACTGGAGCGGCCGCGCGCACTTATCCTGGGTCTCAAGTCTGGTTTGAGTTAACGAGACTGAATCCACCTTCGAGGAACAGGAAAATCCCGGCTTCAAACATCGGGCTAACTGAATCTGGATAATGACATCTTGATCGACTTAGTTGAACCAGGTACGGGGAATAGGGCCCAGGACAGGAGGTCTATGTGTATTAAAAACAATAGATTGTTTTTCCTTTAAAAATCTGGAAGAGGTCAAAAATAAAAATGTCAAATGATATTTCCGTTGCCTTTTTTGAGTTGATCTAAATGTTACTGATTGTGTTAAATGGGCTTATGTTATGATATCGTCTCATATCGATTGCAGATGCCTGCATCGTATTATATCGTGGCAGATATCAGCAAATATCGTATTGTTGTCCAAAGAATCTATATCGTATCGTGATGAAACTGGTGATTCCCACCCCTAGTAGAGTCCATACACCCAACACCAAATCCCATAATTCCTTACAAGTAACGTGTCTGGCTGTGTGACGTCAACTTGTCAGCATGAAAATGACAGCCAGACATGGCACTGCAACTAAATAACACAAATAGGCACATTTGTGACTGTTACAAATATAACACGTTTTATACTTGTGCTACAAGATTTTGACCTGTGCTACAAAACTATCAACCTCTGTAGCACCAGTGCTATGTGCAAAAAAAGTTAACGTACAGCCCTGCAAACAATACATTAATAGTAGAAATCTATGATAAATCACAGGACAATGATTGACAGTAATTAAATCAAAATAAATGTAGATTAACCCTTTAATCGCCAAGGACGACTTTAGACGTCATTGCTCGCCATGCTTAATCTGCCAATGACGTCGTACAGCGTCTTTGAGATCAATATTTCAAATCTGTCATGGCAATCATATTTCACCCACGGAGACTTGACGGGTGCTGTAGAGCTCCTCTCAACTCTCCAACGGTGCAAGACCGCCATCTGGTGGCCGATCGGCGAGGTGCCAAAACCGGAAGTGAGCGGCCGGAAGTGGTGCTCGCCCATATTTCGTCCGGCCACTCGCGAGCTTGATACACGGGATAGCGATCCGTTGCCAATAACTCGATAAACAACATGATTTGGACGTATATAGTATTATACAACCTGGAAATGGATCGCATATATCAACATCCCATAATAGCGATCTTTCTGCTCCACGCTGATCACCCAACGGTCAGAGGAAGCTGCGGTGAGTTTCAGCGTGTTTGATTATTATTTTCGATACAAACTGCTCTGATCAATATATGACCCATACTACATAAATGATTTAACGTGGGCCACGGACTTATAAACCCCCCCCCCCCCCCGCCCCCCTCCGGTCACCAGCAGATGATGAGGCATGACGTTTAGGACCTTGTACAATTGACATTTTTAATCTGACGTCAATCGGTATCAAACTACATTTGATGATCTAATATATGTATTTATGGCTATAACTCACGTTCTGCAGAATGCTGCAGAAAACGATAAAAACATATTTATACTTTAGACCGTATTTTAGTATGAATATGTGAATGAAAAAGTAGAACGTTGCTACATCCTAAACGATAGATACTTGACGTTGAATGGGCCATAGTAATGTCAATTTAGCAATACAATTTAAAAAGTTATAGCCCTGCAAAAAAGGGGAACATCTCCATAGACAAATAGAGCTGGCAGAGGAGGGTATAAGGATGGATATAAGCGTGGCAGAGAAAGGGTTAAAAGACATAAAAATAATAAATACAATACAATACATATGCTCTTGCTCGCTCTTCCTCACTCTTTCCTTCCCCTTCCCTCCCCCTCCACCCCCCCCTCAGGACCCCCTTTTGGACTATACATCCACTATTCCGTTTAACATTAGGGATTACAAGTTCATATGCTACCCTTTATCTTCTCCACCACATCTAACCAGATTGCTATGCTGGCTTCATTAACACCTAGAATTTGTGCAGTAGATATCGCTAGATAAATCACATCGAGATATGTAAGAACCCATACCTTCCGGCACATTTTATCCGGTTGAATCCAGCGTGATGCTATCAACTTTTTTGCAGCCGTAACACCGGACAAAATTAGTCTCTTTACATGTACAGAGGTTGATAACTGAGAAACATCATTCAACAACAATACAGAAGGCAGTACAGGTATGGTCAGAGATAAAAATTCTGATAATTGAGTGGTTACTTCTTCCCAGAATATCTTAACAGGAGGGCATTCCCAATACATATGCATAAATGTACCAAGAGCACCGTTTAAACACAAGGAGCATCGAGGGTCTTGTCTGAGCCCCATTAGGTGCAAACGTCTAGGAGTCAGGTAAGTCCTATGAATAAAATTAAGATTAATCTGTTGATGATCCGGGTTGCGTGACGACAGCCGAACGTTTGCCCAAACTTCATCCCAATCAAAATCTACTTCCAAGTTTGGGATATCCTTCCTCCAAACTGAGTCTAGGGGAAGGACATCATATGAGGACGTAAGTAAGTGACGATAAAAGTCAGAGACGAAGCCTCTCGATGTCTCCTTTTCATAAAATAATTTGCGATATCTGTGGTGCTCAAGTGGAATCTTTAATGGGACTCCGTGAGCCTTTAAAGCTGCTCTTAATTGTAGATAGAAAATATGAGGAGCTGGTGAGGTTAAATTTGTTAGATATATCTTGATAGCTGCAGAGACCCCGGTTGTCGAAGATATCCCCCAATGTATGTATGCCCTTCTTTTCCCATTTAGGAAATCTGATAGGTTGTTGTGCAATAAGGAGTAAATTGTTATTAAATAGGGGAGAATGACTGTGCCATTTATGGTGGTTAGTGCACCTTTTCTGTGTGTCACGCCATATCCGGATAACATGTGTAATAAGAGGGCCAAATTTCAAGTTGCATTGCTTAATTGATAAGTTGGTGTATACTATATCCTGCAGTCTATGTGGTGCCACTATGTTCTCCTCTAATGGTCTCCAGGATACAGATGCTTGAGAATCAAACCAGGTGATCAGTGGTCTTAAAGAGAACGCTTTAAAGTAATAATTGAAGTCTGGAAATGCTAAACCCCCGTCGGCTTTATTTCTCTGTGCAGTGGATCTTTTTATTCGTGGAGGTTTGTTGTTCCAAATAAATGTACCGTAATTCCTCTAATAGTAACCGGGTCTCAAATACAAGCCGGGTCTCTATTAATGGCCGGGTGCGCTCTTGAGCTAAGCAATTATAAGCCGACCTCCTAATACAAGCCGGGTTACTAATATACTGAGCTGCACACTGAGCTGGTTACTTGATTTCACTTTGAAAACGTTGAAATGACCAGTGACCACCTGTAATTGCACTGTTTACTATTTCATACAGTACTTGGTTTCAATAAATGAACCCAGTACATTTTACTGGGTTCAAACTGACACAAAATGTTGATTTATTCATTATGATCCGTTTGAAAATTAGAAATATAGGCCTCTCTCTTATACAGGCCTCCTCCTAATACAAGCCTGGTACCCGCTACAGTTGAAACAAATACAAGCCGGGGTTACTATTAGAGGAATTACGGTATATGCTGCAGAGTGTAATTTTTGCCAGTAACCAACAGGGGGGGGGGGGGGGGGGGGGGGGTAACAGCAACATCGAGCTGAAAAAGTTGATTCTAGGTAAAACATCCATCTTAACTATTGATGCTCAGGCCTGTACTGAATTTTTTAGTTTTGACCACCTGCCGAAGTCATTTGTGATCCTATCTAGGAATCCGGAATAATTATACTTCACCGTTTGGCATATAGTGGGGAATATTTCAACTCCAAGACATCTAAAGTGTTCTACCATTGGTATATTTGCTGGGAGGGAGGTAGCCTTCGCAGTAGGGCTGCAACGATTAGTCGACATAATCGACGATGTCGATTATAAAAAATCGTTGACGAGAAATTGTTGCGTCGATTAGTCATCAAAAATAAATTATTTAAATTTTTTTTTTTTTTTTGCACTACCTATCTTTGTGAGAGTGGCTTCTCAGGGTTCCAGACAACATCATAACATGATGATCCCATAGCAAATTTTGGACATTGAAAACATTGTTCCCCTGCAGGAGATGATGATCAGACTAGACACACAATACATTACACACGCACTCCTCTCACTCACACACAGCGATCAGAGTAAGACACACACATACACACTCCTCTCACTCACACACAGCGATCAGAGTAAGACACACACACATACACACTCCTCTCACTCACACACAGCGATCAGAGTAAGACACACACATTCACACTCCTCTCTCACACACAGCGATCAGAGTAAGACACACACACATTCACACTCCTCTCACTCACACACAGCGATCAGAGTAAGACACACACACATACACAAATTACACAGTACACACCTCTCACTCACACACAGCGATCAGAGTAAGACACACACACATACACACTCCTCTCACTCACACACAGCGATCAGAGTAAGACACACACACATTCACACTCCTCTCTCTCACACACAGCGATCAGATTAAGACACACACACATTCACACTCCTCTCACTCACACACAGCGATCAGAGTAAGACACACACACATACACAAATTACACAGTACACACCTCTCACTCACACAGCGATCAGAGTAAGACACACACACAAATTACACAGTACACACACTCCTCTCACTCACACAGCGATCAGAGTAAGACACACACACATACACACACACACGGACTCCTCTCACACACAGCAAACAAAGTACACTTCCACTTTAATTTGTATTATTTAATTTATTTATCTTGTTATGAGTGATTGCTGTATTGTTCTTCAAATACATTTTCATTTAACACTTTGGCTGCCTAAGGTTAAATTCATGATATACCATAGATTGCCAGCGCTATTTGTCTATGGAGAAAGTCCCCTTCTTTGCAGGGCTATAACTTTTTAAATTCTATTGCTACATTGCCATTATTAGGGCCCATTCAAAGTCCTATATGTATTGTTCATTGTGTAGCAACGTTAAACTTTTTCATTCACATATTCATAGTAAAGTATGGTCTAATGTATAAGTATGTTTTCATCTCTTTCTGCAGCTTTCTCCAGAACGTGATCTATAGCCCCAAATGCATTATATTGATGATGAAATACAGTTTGATGGCAATCAGCGCGATATAAAAAATTCCAACTAGACGTACTTCTAGAAGTTACTACACGTCATCTGATGTTGACCGGATGGGCGAGGGGGCGTTTATAATTCCGTGGGCAGCGTTATACCAATCATCTAATGTGGGTCAAATGTTGATAATAGCAGTTAGTATCGAAGACGGTAACGTTACACGCTGAAACTCACCCCAGTCTCCGCGCGCCGTTGGGCGATCATCGTCGAGTAGAAATCTTATCATTATGGGATATATTTTTACCCGGTCCATCTCCAGCTTGTATAATGGTATTGGTATATACGTCCAAATCATGTTGTTTATCGAGTTATTGCCAATCGATCACCGTGTAGCGTGACGAGCCAGAGTCCCATGACCCATAGCGAGCGCCCGGAAGTACTACGGTCGTCATGACAACCTCTATTCAACATCCTGTTTGGCGATTGCGCCGATCGGCCACCAGATGGCGCTCCTGAACCGCCAGAGAGCTCAGTGGGTCCTGCTGGTGGATCTCAGGCCAGCGGAGGGGACATATGAATCCGATCGCAGATTTTTGAAATATTGATATAAGGACGACGTAACGCGTCCTCCGGCAACTTTAGCATGGCCAGCAAAGACGTCTAAAGACGGGTCCCGGCACTCAAAGTGTTAAAGTGGCTTAAAGATCCAAATTCAAATGTTTCATGAGTCATTATTTTAATTTGCTATGGGATCATCATGTTATGATGTTGTTGTTTGGTCCTGACAAGAGTCTCAAAGTCTGGGGTGATGGTAGACAAGCAACTCTGAGGTCATGCTCAATGTCCAATCTGTTCCTCTGCTCTGTCTTCAGCTGGACCAGAGCTGAGAAGCCACTTTCACAAAGATAGGTAATTAAAAAAAAAAAAAAAAAAAAAAAAAAAATCCTTTTGTTTTTTTTGTTGTTGTTTACATTGGTTTTCGATTAGTCGACTAATCGAAAAAATAATCGGCAGATTAGTCGACTACCAAATTAGTCATTAGTTGCAGCCCTACTTCGCAGTCACATTGAGTGGAAGGCAGGCCGATTTTGGCCAGTTTATCTTAAATCCTGATAGATTGCCAAAATAATCTATTACTTTGAGAAGATGAGGTAGGGAGGTGGTAGGGTTTTGCATGAACAATATTACATCGTCCGCATATAAGCTAATGTGATGCTGTGTTCCCTTAATTGAGATCGGCGCTATGAACTGGGATTGTCTTATGTACTGTGCCAAAGGCTCTAGGGATAGAGCAAATAGTCCGGGACTAAGAGGACAACACTGTCTGGACGAGCGCAACACAGGGAAGTGTGGGGAGATGAATTTACCTGTTAAAATCATGGCCGATGGATCTGTGTATAGTACTTTGATCATATTAATGAATCCATCTCCTAACCCCATCCTTCTAAGTACTGCCCATAAATAAGACCATTCCAACCTGTCAAAGGCCTTCATCGCATCCAAGGATAATACAGGAATCTATCACATGCAGTAACCGTCTAATATTATCCGTGATCAGGCGGCCTCTTATGAAGCCTGTCTGATCAGGGTGAACTAAAGACGTCATATGCTTTTGTAGTCGGATGGATAGTACCTTAGCGTACAGCTTGAGATCGGATCCGAGGAGGCTTAAAGGCCAACTTGCAGGTTGTATTTTTGTTCAATAAACAATATGGACTAGGCCAACGTGACTTTCATGAAGAAGGAAAAAAATATATTGAAATTGACCTAGTTTTAGCGTTTTTATCAAACATTTTGTCTGCCCAACACAATCACCACGCACGTGGATATTTTAATCAATGGTTCATAACGTGCGCGTGTCATCTTAATGCTGACGTCACGTGAGGTGCAGGGCAGCGAGGAGTCACACACAGCTAGTGGCAGGCAGAGAGCCTTGCTACTACTAGCCGAGGAGTAATGAATGAAAATGTATCCGTTTCACGGTCACCTAACAACACTATTGCTCCGTGATCATAGCATCCATCTCTAAAGCTAACCACTATTTGTAAAAGCCACAACCACGTTACTGTAGAAATCGTCGGAAAGGAGAAACGCACAATTTCTATCTTGCGACAACACCAAGCCGTGTGTCATTTATTATATTTTTAGCACCAGTGACAGCGGTCAGATCTATGCCGTGCTAGTATCCCACAGCCCGTAGTAAACAAACATTTTATCAATGACATTCCACCAGCGCGTCTTCTCCAAGCCCAACCCCAACCAACCTCCTTAAAGTGACAGTGCCCCATCAATACATCAAAACAATACAATGGTGAATTATGTCCATAGCACCCACTACATACGTCCCCCCAGAATTCATCATAACAAAAGAAGTCAATGAACAGGAGGGCGGAGAACTCTGCCATAACGGCTCCGCCTGACCCCTGAGAGACCCCTGGCCTCTGTAGGGAAAACCTTAAGGGCCCTACGGCCACTCGGCCACAGGATAGGTGGCGAGGGGGTCTCGTGGGCCTTACTCAGAAGACGGGGCAAGGTAGGGGGTCGTCCCCGCCGTGGGGGCTGGGCCAGTCCAACAGGTTTGCCCAAGACCACATGAGCCGGTTTAAGGCGGTCTATGGAAATGTGTTCCAACTTCCCGCCCATGTCCACGACAAAGTACTTGTCTCCAGCCTCCTGGACACGGAACGGACCGTCGTATGGATGTTTCAAGGGGTCCCGGTGGGCATTGTGACGGATGAAAACATATTCCGCTGACTGCAGACTTGTAGGGACGTGCGACCGGGGGAGGCCGTGCTGTGAGGTGGGGACCGGTGTGAATACCTTAGCCTTCTCCAGAAGCGCTGTCCGCTGCTGGGCTGCAGACCCATCATTGTGTCGTTGTACATAGTGTATACACCGTTAGAAGCTAGCTAAGTTAGCTAACGTAGCTTAGCTTAGCAGCCAGCATTCTCGAAACTCCTAACATCACCCGATTTAAAATGGTTCTCTCCTCTTTGTATACCTTTGTCCTCACAAGTATTATGCCAGGGAACTTATGGACACGACAATAGTAGTAGTTATAAGGTGTTTGAGCTTGTAGCGTTAGTTAGCTCATAGCTATCGTCACTGATGCACCGAGTGGAGCTAAAGGGGCTACTATCGTATCAACATGCCGGGGCGCATAGCTTGCTAGCCAGCATTCTCGAAACTCCTAACATCACCCGATTTAAAATGGTGTGTGCAGCAGTGCTTTGCCCCACAGGTCTGAGAAGAGGACCTACACATTTTACTCGTTCCCAAAACTCTTTTACATGCACGACAGTAGACAATGCTAACGTTAGCCAGAGCCATATAGCCAGCTTGGTACTATGACCCAGACGGGGATCAGGCGACAGCCCACAGACCAGTAGCGCTGCTGTACTGAACAACAGGCTGCCTAGTGGTACATGTAGTTCTTTTTTTACGACATTAAAAACCTTATAACTACCTTGTTTCAACCAGTTGTAGCTGGTCCATCAAAGTCTCCGACGATTAAACCCATTTTTTGCGTCTTGTAAGGCGTCCATTTGGATCAAGGAAATAGCTTTCTGCACTCGTGAAAACTCCTTGTAGTGGATCAGAAGTAGGGGAAGATACCGACGTGACGTCACGGCCCTGATAGCTCTGATAAGCTTTTTTATTTGCTCGTGCATGTTATTCGTGCATGGACCTTTTTAACCATTTTTGAGTGGCATTTCCGGCGTCAAATGGAAAAAAATAATGAAATTATATACCAATAATGTAAACTACCCATAATTGATAAGTAGGGTTTAACCTGCAAGTTGGGCTTTAAGGGTCTATAACTACCGCATTCGGTGGGGTCTTTGTCTTTTTTAAGGAGGACAGATATGAGTGCAATATTGACGTCCCTGGAGAAGTTCCCCTCTTTGATTGAGTATAAAATCATATCAAGTAATAGGGGTCCAATTACATCCCAACATGAGAGGTACAGTTCTGGTGGAATGCCATCCCAACCAGGGGCCTTACCACTTTGCAATTCAGATATAGCCTCCCTAAGTTCCTCTAGTGCAGGGGTAGGCAACCCTAGGCACGCGTGCCTGCATAGGCACACGGGGGCATTTTCATAGGCACAGGGGGCAGCATTAAAAAATATATATATATATATATATATATATTATAATTTTTTTTATTTTTTTGCTTTGAAATATTATAGTGAAATATTTTGCACTGTTGTCGCATTTATCTTGTTGAAATCCTCCCACAGGTTCTTTTTACTACCACATATTTAATTGACCCTTTATTCGTTTATTATTTCAATTTAGCTGGAAATACATTGCTACATCATTCAGTAACATTTGCAGAGCCTTATAACAAAAACATTATTACGGTCACCATTGTGACCAGTGGGACTAATCAACAAATTTAATTATTTATTTTTCTATTTCATTGAACATTGCACATGTTAAAAGCAATTTTTTTTACTAAAAATGTGAGTATTACCAAGTCAACTTGTGTTCTTAAAACAATGACAATAAACATAGTTTTATTAGGTTGAAATAATGTGGTTGTGTACTTATTTTTCTGTTAACTTATTATGGATTGAAAACTGAAAACCTTAATGCACAGTAACTGAACTCAATATTTTTAAGTTCTGGTAACTTATAATTTTTTTTTTGTACAGTGTAGTCTTGCGATCAATCAAAACTTATTTACACGATATACCTCACATTCACCCTCCATTCACATCCTGGTGTTCTCCTGGTGTTCTCCTGGTGTTCTCCATTAGGCCTGTAGGTGGAGCTATGACAGCACACGTACAGTACACACACCGATGGTGTGTGATGTGTCCAAAAATGAATGGGCAAATGTGAGTGAAATGGTCGCACTGTATGCAGCCGTTTGTCTGCATTGCATTCCCCCCCCCCCCCCCCACTCAGATTTAGGGTTGATACAACCATCATAATAATATTGTTAATAATAACAATAATGATGTAATAATGTAAAAATTATCATTAAAAATACCTGATTATGAGAAGAAAAAAATTACGATGCATGGAATATTGTTGAGGCACACTAGTTACAACTATATTTCAAACAGGCACTCCATGTCAAAAAGGTTGCTGACCCCTGCTCTAGTGTAATAGGTGCATCTAACCGTTTAGCATCTTCCTCTGAAAGTTTAGGTAAGTTAATTTGATCAAGAAATGTATCCAGTTTATTATGATCGAAAATCACTTCTGAATTGCAATTGATATGTTATTTGATTTCTATACAGGTAATATTCATACTTCCTGCTTTAAATAAACTATTTGATAGTGTTTCCCATCTTTACTGAGCAACCGCTTTGTAATAGACCTATCTCAAACCCTGCCCTCTTTTCTTGATCCTCCAATCACAACTTGTTTGTCCGAGGTAAGCGACAGTTGTGATTGGAGGATCAAGAAAAGAGGGCAGGGTTTGAGATAGGTCCATTAAAGGCTGGACCCTTATAGACACCTGTCCCAAATACAGGCCAGTTGTGTTCCAATGATTGAAGCAAATAAAAGCCAGGGTTAAAACAGTCTATTAGTCGACTAAGAATTTCTTTAGTTGAAGACAGCCCTAGCATTCTTGAATTGAGTACCTTAGACGAAAAACCATATAAGTAAATTTTACTTTTTCAAACTTTATTATCTAAAGATGATAAGTTAGTGTTGTGTTCATTCATAGTTAAAGACAGTAGAGGTTGAGTACTTTATTATCTAAAGATAATAGAGGAAAATGTAAATGTAAAGATAGTAAGTTAGAGTCTTGTGTTCATTCATAGTTAAAGACAGTAGAGGTTGAGTACTTTATTATCTAAAGATGGTGAGTTAGAGTGTTGTGTTCACTCATAGTTGAAGACAGTAGAGGTTGAGTACTTTATTATCTAAAGATGGTAAGTTAGTGTTGTGTTCATTCATAGTTAAAGACAGTAGAGGTTGAGTACTTTATTATCTAAAGATGGTAAGTTAGAGTGTTGTGTTCATTCATAGTTAAAGACAGTAGAGGTTGAGTACTTTATTATCTAAAGATAATAGAGGAAAATGTAAATGTAAAGATGGTAAGTTAGAGTCTTGTGTTCATTCATAGTTAAAGACAGTAGAGGTTGAGTACTTTATTATCTAAAGATGGTAAGTTAGAGTGTTGTGTTCACTCATAGTTGAAGACAGTAGAGGTTGAGTACTTTATTATCTAAAGATGGTAAGTTAGTGTTGTGTTCATTCATAGTTAAAGACAGTAGAGGTTGAGTACTTTATTATCTAAAGATGGTAAGTTAGAGTGTTGTGTTCACTCATAGTTGAAGACAGTAGAGGTTGAGTACTTTATTATCTAAAGATGGTAAGTTAGAGTCTTGTGTTCATTCATAGTTAAAGACAGTAGAGGTTGAGTACTTTATTATCTAAAGATGGTAAGTTAGAGTTGTGTTCATTCATAGTTAAAGACAGTAGAGGTTGAGTACTTTATTAACTAAAGATGGTAAGTTAGAGTCTTGTGTTCACTCATAGTTAAAGACAGTAGAGGTTGAGTACTTTATTATCTAAAGATGGTAAGTTAGTGTTGTGTTCATGCATAGTTAAAGACAGTAGAGGTTGAGTACTTTATTATCTAAAGATGGTACGTTAGAGTTTAGTGTTCATTCATAGTTAAAGACAGTAGAGGTTGAGTACTTTATTTTGATTTTTTTTTATTGATCTTTTCCCCCCTCCATTTTCCTCAGATTTTTCTCCCATCCCAATGTTAGTCGTATGCCAATTCCCAATCCCCTTCCTGGTCATTGCGCACTTCCCCCCCACAGTCAGATCCTCTGGGAGAGTGGAGGCTATCACGTGCTTCCTCCGACACACGTCCAGCCAATCAACCGCTTCTTTTCACCTGGCAGCGCGGATCCTCCCTGAGAGGGCGTAGCGTGTGGAAGGATCACACTATCCCACTCAGGTCCTATCCGCGCTTAGCAGGCGCCCCGACCGAACTGTAGGAGTCGCTGTTTACAACGACCCGGACCCACCCCGCCAGCTTCTCCCACCCTCTAATACAGCCAATTGTATTAGTGTGAACGGCCAGCCAAGCTGGTGACAACCCCGGAGCTGTGAGCTGGATTCGAACAGGCGAATCCAGCTCACAGCTCCGGGGTTGGTGACGAATGCAATCTCCGCTACGCCACCTAACCGCCCTGGTTGAGTACTTTATAATCTAAAGATGGTAAGTTAGAGTGTTGTGTTCATTCATAGTTAAAGACAGTAGAGGTTGAGTACTTTATTATCTAAAGATGGTAAGTTAGAGTCTTGTGTTCACTCATAGTTAAAGACAGTAGAGGTTGAGTACTTTATTATCTAAAGATGGTGAGTTAGAGTGTTGTGTTCATTCATAGTTAACACTTTGACTGCCCATCAGGAGTTTTCTCTGGTTTACCCCCCGCTGGTTGAAGGCCCATCACAAGAATATTTGTTTTTTCTTAGCGATCTGAAATCATATTTCATCAACCAAGTCTACCGTTGGAAATCCAACCACTCCAGGCGCTCAGATGTGAAAAAAATCCCCGACTCGACATTTTACTTCTCACTCACGCAGCCGGGGTCGATCAGCTCCACTAGTGAGCCTCAGAGCAGCGGAGATTATGTGTTTTTACAGTATACACAGTGAATCAATAAAAAGATCGATTTTTTCGAATGCCGATCAGGAATTGGAATAATCCATTTGGATACCATCTGATCTCAGGTAAGGAATCTATGTTACCAGTATTAGGATAATCAGACTCGTTTTCACAGAGATATAAGCTTTTATGTGATTATGTGATATTGCTGTTTGGCTGTGCGAGCGGTCAGTAACTAGGAGAATCGATTTTCAACTCGTGGCACGAGCGTGCATGCGCACACATATACTATCGATAATCTAGCGTTTATTTGAAAACGATTAATAAATAGGCAGAACAATGACAACGTTCTAGAATATTCCAGTAAAAGGCGATTTAATTTTTTCCGTGAAAACAAGTGATTTTCAAAATGCTAGAAAACGGAAATGAAGCGATAAAAAAACAATCTGCTACGTCTTTGATAAGCGACGGGCAGATTAGACACATAGCCATAATTTAAAACATAGATTAGGCGATATTAACGTTAACATTGAAGTGGCCCTGGGCATTCAAGGAGGTAAAAAGGAATTAACCTTGGGCAATCAAAGTGTTAAGACAGTAGAGGTTGAGTACTTTATTATCTAAAGATGGTACGTTAGAGTGTAGTGTTCATTCATAGTTAAATACAGTAGAGGTTGAGTACTTTATTATCTAAAGATGGTAAGTTAGAGTGTTGTGTTCATTCATAGTTAAAGACAGTAGAGGTTGAGTACATTATTATCTAAAGATGGTAAGTTAGAGTGTTGTGTTCATTCATAGTTAACACTTTGAGAGCCAGTCTGTGTTTTCCTTTTTACCCCCTTGAATGCCCACATCCACTCCAATGTTAATGTTAATATCGCCTAATCTATGTTTTAAATTATGGCTATGTGTCTAATCTGCCCGTCACTTATCAAAGACTCATTTTCCAGTCAACATTGGCATGGCAGATTGTTTATTTATCGCTTCATTTCCGTTTGATAGCATTTTTTTTTATTCGCGGAAAAAACATCACATTCTATGATAATCGCCTTTTACTGGAATATTCTAGAACGTTGTCATTTTTCGGCCTATTTATGAATCATTTTCAAATAAACGCTAGATGATCGATAGTATATGTGTACGCATGCACGCTCGTGCCGATGGTTGAAATGGTTTATTCCAATTCCCGATCGTCATTCGGAAAAAATCGCTCATTTGATTGATCCATCGTGTATACAGTAAAACACATATTCCCCGCGGCTCGGAGGCTCCAGAGTGAACTCTGGTAGACCCCGGTTACATGAGTGAGAAGTGCGGGGTGTTTTTTCCCATTCATTTTCATTGAGTCCAATCCAAAAGGGTGATTTACCATCTGGGAGACGATAGGGGAGCTTTTTTCACATCCGAGCGCCTGGGGTGACTGGATCTCCAACGGTAGGCTCGCTTGATGCAATATGATTTCAGATTGCTAATAAAAAAAAACGAATAAAACGAATATTCTCGTGAGTGGGCATTCAACCCGGGGGATAATAACACGAGAAAACTTGTGGGTGGCATTCAAAGTGTTAAAGACAGTAGAGGTTGAGTCGTTTCTGTGGTGATATATGACATACTGTCTATGTAGTTTGTCACATACTGTCTATGTAGTATGGAAATAAGTCAAATAAAATTATATTTAATAAAATCACACTCCAAGTGAATTATATTAACTTCACAACTGCAAATATACATGGGCTGTCCAAGAAATCTCAAAACGGATCTATATGTCTACAAGTGCAAGGTTCACTTGTCCAATACTGACCCCTGTAGGCTGTCCACCTCCGGTCCGTGTTCTGCCCCGTGTTCTGTCTGGTGTTCTGCCTCGTCAGGTTGTGACGGCGCCCCCCTCTGGCCGCAGGTGGCCCAGCTCGACATGCGTTGGAAGGCACTGAACTCCGCGGCTCCCAGGCCTCTCTGGCTGAAGAAGGCCTTGCCCACGTAGCTCCTCCAGACACAGCGGTGGTGGCAGCACAAGGCCAGGGCCAGGCCGCTCACCGCAGATCCACACGCAGACGCTGCTGGATCCTCGGGTCGGTCCGTGAACTTTGGGCGTTTGCAGGGAGGCCGGGCGTGGTGGTTAGTGGATCTCTCAAACAGACAGCGCAGAGCGAGGTCTAGACGGGGGAGAGAGAGGACGAGCAGTTAGATATGGAAGATATTCTGCAATTTTATAAACAATGTTACACAAGTGTAATCAAAGCACCAGGTGAGACTAGAACCCATGTTTTCTCTGGATAATAATAACTTTATTTGTATTGCAGCTCAACGTGCTTCACAACAGAAAGAAGACCGGCACAAAATGAGCACATAAAGTGCAGACATATAAAATCACAGTTTTTCACATTAGGTCGGATCTAACATACCAATAGGCCGCCTTGTTTATGGTGTGATTCTATTGCAGTTTAAAAATAGACAATAATAAAAAGAGTAAAATAGAATGGACAGAGTAACTGTTGTGAAGGGCCAGATTAAAGTTGAGAATCTACATTGTATATTATTTATATATACACGGAATATCCCTTTACCTGCGTCCAAACCATAGTAATATTCGCTCTCCTTATGGGATAATGCCCCCTGACGGTGGCGCCAGGCAGTCTCGCACTCAGACAGGTGCAAGGGGCGAGTTTGGGGCTAGTCAGGACATGCCCTTGGCAGTGTATTGATTCAGACCAAAGTGGTTAGGTTTGGAACTAGAAAGCCACTTATATGCCACATATATGCTGGCGCAGGTGCGCGCAGCAGCAGTTCGTCTAAGCAAGCAGTGTGACAAGTTCAGTGTGATTCTAATGGAGTGAGAAGCAGTGCGTCTAACAGAGCGTGGAGAACCACGTGCGAAGGGAATAGTAAAGTGTCAGAGTTTAATGCAGTAACGGCAAGTTCGACCTAATCTAATGTGAAGTAAATAGTCGTTCATTTATTGTATATCGTGCAACCACAGTTCGTTCGTGTGTAGCATTGGACATGTGCACAGGAGAGCCAGCGTCAAGATTGCAGAACCATTACTGGTTGGATTATATTGATTTGGAACGTGTTACCCGGAGAAGAGCTTCGTTGATTTCCACTATCGTTTGGGATTCAACCTCGTGAGGATTACAACTCGGGCTGGCCTCGTGGACGGAGGCTGGCTAGCTGTCATCAATGCTATCGAGCATTTGGATTACAATTATTGCTTTGCTGCTGATCAAGGGATTTACAAGGACCGACTCCTGTACCTGGAGTCTCTTTATTCCTCATTGAATCAGACGGAGTACCCGAACATTCCTCTACCCTCCAGGCCTTACACCCCCGGAGGGAACCCATTGTCTCCAGGCGGTACCAGTGTTGCCCTATCTAGTTGCTACTATACGACAGGTGGTGTCAACTTAGACCCATCGTAGGATTCCTGCTATTCTTAGTGACTCATGCTATTGACTGACTTTACGCATATTCTTCGCCATACAAGCGCGACCCTAATTCTCATTCTGTAACCTAACGTTGCCTAATAATAATAAATTACCCTCAAATACTATTTCTTTGTCAATGCCGTGTTCTTGTGGGTGTTCACCATCTATATTTGATGTACTGTCTGGCCAGTAATTAAAGTACATAACTAGCAGTGGTTTAATCTATCACAATCTTTAATACAGTCAGGGTTTTGTAACCCCTCAGTTACAGTAACACAATGCAATAAAATAGTTCCGAATGACTGTTTTACAGTTTAAAACCGTCTTTACCTTCCCCGTTTTGATATCCATAGTTTAAAACCTGACAGTCTTCCCTCCTGTTTGATACCCACTTTGACCCTTCGAACACTCAGGTTGAGTTCCCTCTCTCAGTTTCCTCTCTCAGGGGGCAGTTCCCTCTCTCAGGTCCCTCTCTCAGTTCCCTCTCTCTGTTCCCTCTCTCAGTTCTCTCTCTCTGTTCCCTCTCTCTGTTCCCTCTCTCTGTTCCCTCTCTCCGTTCCCTCTCTCAGTTCCCTCTCTCAGTTCCCTCTCTCAGTTCCCTCTCTCAGGGTGCAGTTCTCTCTCTCAGTTCCCTCTCTCAGTTCCCTCTCTCTGTTCTCTCTCTCAGGTCCCTCTCTCAGGTCCCTCTCTCAGTTCCCTCTCTCAGTTCCCTCTCTCAGTTCCCTCTCTGTTCTCTCTCTCAGTTCCCTCTCTCAGTTCCCTCTCTCAGTTCCCTCTCTGTTCTCTCTCTCAGTTCCCTCTCTCAGTTCCCTCTCTCAGTTCCCTCTCTCGGGGTGCAGTTCCCTCTCTCAGTTCCCTCTCTCAGTTCCCTCTCTCTGTTCCCTCTCTCAGTTCCCTCTCTCAGTTCCCTCTCTCAGTTCCCTCTCTCAGTTCCCTCTCTGTTCTCTCTCTCAGTTCCCTCTCTCAGTTCCCTCTCTGTTCCCTCTCTCAGGGTGCAGTTCCCTCTCTCAGTTCCCTCTCTGTTCCCTCTCTCAGTTCCCTCTCAGTTCTCTCTCTCAGTTCCCTCTCAGTTCTCTCTCTCAGTTCCCTCTCTCAGGGTGCAGTTCCCTCTCTCAGTTCCCTCTCTCGGGGTGCAGTTCCCTCTCTCAGTTCCCTCTCTCAGTTCCCTCTCTCAGTTCCCTCTCTCGGTTCTCTCTCTCAGTTCCCTCTCTCAGTTCCCTCTCTCAGGGTGCAGTTCCCTCTCTCAGTTCCCCCTCTCTGTTCTCTCTCTCAGTTCCCTCTCTCAGGGGGCAGTTCCCTCTCTCAGTTCCCCCTCTCAGTTCTCTCTCTCAGTTCCCCCTCTCAGTTCTCTCTCTCAGTTCTCTCTCTCTGTTCCCTCTCTCAGTTCCCTCTCTCAGTTCCCTCTCTCAGGGTGCAGTTCTCTCTCTCAGTTCACTCTCTGAGTTCTCTCTCTCTGTTCTCTCTCTCAGTTCCCTCTCTCAGTTCCCTCTCTCAGTTCCCTCTCTCTGTTCTCTCTCTCAGTTCCCTCTCTCAGGGTGCAGTTCCCTCTCTCAGTTCCCTCTCTCAGGGGGCAGTTCCCTCTCTCAGTTCCCTCTCTCTGTTCTCTCTCTCAGTTCCCTCTCTCTGTTCCCTCTCTCAGTTCCCTCTCTCAGTTCTCTCTCTCAGTTCCCTCTCTCAGTTCCCTCTCTCAGGGTGCAGTTCCCTCTCTCAGTTCCCCCTCTCTGTTCTCTCTCTCTGTTCCCTCTCTCTGTTCCCTCTCTCTGTTCCCTCTCTCTGTTCCCTCTCTCCGTTCCCTCTCTCAGTTCCCTCTCTCAGTTCCCTCTCTCAGTTCCCTCTCTCAGGGTGCAGTTCCCTCTCTCAGTTCCCTCTCTCAGGGTGCAGTTCTCTCTCTCAGTTCCCTCTCTCAGTTCCCTCTCTGTTCTCTCTCTCAGTTCCCTCTCTGTTCTCTCTCTCAGTTCCCTCTCTCAGTTCCCTCTCTCAGTTCCCTCTCTGTTCTCTCTCTCAGTTCCCTCTCTCAGTTCCCTCTCTCAGTTCCCTCTCTCGGGGTGCAGTTCCCTCTCTCAGTTCCCTCTCTCAGTTCCCTCTCTCTGTTCCCTCTCTCAGTTCCCTCTCTCAGTTCCCTCTCTCAGTTCCCTCTCTCAGTTCCCTCTCTGTTCTCTCTCTCAGTTCCCTCTCTCAGTTCCCTCTCTGTTCCCTCTCTCAGGGTGCAGTTCCCTCTCTCAGTTCCCTCTCTGTTCCCTCTCTCAGTTCCCTCTCAGTTCTCTCTCTCAGTTCCCTCTCAGTTCTCTCTCTCAGTTCCCTCTCTCGGGGTGCAGTTCCCTCTCTCAGTTCCCTCTCTCAGTTCCCTCTCTCAGTTCCCTCTCTCTGTTCTCTCTCTCAGTTCCCTCTCTCAGGGGGCAGTTCCCTCTCTCAGTTCCCCCTCTCAGTTCTCTCTCTCAGTTCCCCCTCTCAGTTCTCTCTCTCAGTTCTCTCTCTCTGTTCCCTCTCTCAGTTCCCTCTCTCAGTTCCCTCTCTCAGGGTGCAGTTCTCTCTCTCAGTTCACTCTCTGAGTTCTCTCTCTCTGTTCTCTCTCTCAGTTCCCTCTCTCAGTTCCCTCTCTCAGTTCCCTCTCTCTGTTCCCTCTCTCAGTTCCCTCTCTCAGGGGGCAGTTCCCTCTCTCAGTTCCCTCTCTCTGTTCTCTCTCTCAGTTCCCTCTCTCTGTTCCCTCTCTCAGTTCCCTCTCTCAGTTCTCTCTCTCAGTTCCCTCTCTCAGGGTGCAGTTCCCTCTCTCTGTTCTCTCTCTCAGTTCCCTCTCTCAGGGGGCAGTTCCCCCTCTCAGTTCCCTCTCTCTGTTCTCTCTCAGTTCCCTCTCTCAGTTCCCTCTCTCAGTTCCCTCTCTCAGTTCCCCCTCTCTGTTCTCTCTCTCAGTTCCCTCTCTCAGGGGGCAGTTCCCTCTCTCAGTTCCCTCTCTCTGTTCCCTCTCTCAGTTCCCTCTCTCTGTTCCCTCTCTCAGTTCCCTCTCTCAGTTCCCTCTCTCAGTTCTCTCTCTCAGTTCCCTCTCTCAGTGTGCAGTTCCCTCTCTCAGTTCCCTCTCTCAGTGTGCAGTTCCCCCTCTCAGTTCCCTCTCTCTGTTCTCTCTCTCAGTTCCCTCTCTCAGTTCCCTCTCTCAGTTCCCCCTCTCAGTTCCCCCTCTCTGTTCTCTCTCTCAGTTCCCTCTCTCAGTTCCCTCTCTCAGTTCCCTCTCTCTGTTCTCTCTCTCAGTTCCCTCTCTCAGTTCCCTCTCTCTGTTCTCTCTCTCAGTTCCCTCTCTCAGTTCCCTCTCTCTGTTCCCTCTCTCTGTTCTCTCTCTCAGTTCCCTCTCTCTGTTCTCTCTCTCAGTTCCCTCTCTCAGTTCCCTCTCTCTGTTCCCTCTCTCTGTTCTCTCTCTCAGTTCCCTCTCTCTGTTCCCTCTCTCAGTTCCCTCTCTCAGTTCCCTCTCTCAGTTCTCTCTCTCAGTTCCCTCTCTCAGTGTGCAGTTCCCTCTCTCAGTTCCCTCTCTCAGTGTGCAGTTCCCCCTCTCAGTTCCCTCTCTCTGTTCTCTCTCTCAGTTCCCTCTCTCAGTTCCCTCTCTCAGTTCCCCCTCTCAGTTCCCCCTCTCTGTTCTCTCTCTCAGTTCCCTCTCTCAGTTCCCTCTCTCAGTTCCCTCTCTCTGTTCTCTCTCTCAGTTCCCTCTCTCAGTTCCCTCTCTCTGTTCTCTCTCTCAGTTCCCTCTCTCAGTTCCCTCTCTCTGTTCCCTCTCTCTGTTCTCTCTCTCAGTTCCCTCTCTCTGTTCTCTCTCTCAGTTCCCTCTCTCAGGGTGCAGTTCCCTCTCTCAGTTCCCCCTCTCTGTTCCCTCTCTCAGTTCCCTCTCTCAGTTCCCTCTCTCAGTTCCCTCTCTCAGGGTGCAGTTCCCTCTCTCAGTTCCCCCTCTCTGTTCTCTCTCTCAGTTCCCTCTCTCTGTTCTCTCTCTCAGTTCCCTCTCTCAGGGGGCAGTTCCCTCTCTCAGTTCCCTCTCTCAGTTCCCTCTCTCAGTTCTCTCTCTCAGTTCCCTCTCTCAGTGTGCAGTTCCCTCTCTCAGTTCCCTCTCTCTGTTCTCTCTCTCAGTTCCCTCTCTCAGTGTGCAGTTCCCTCTCTGTTCCCTCTCTCAGTTCTCTCTCTCAGTTCCCTCTCTCAGGGTGCAGTTCCCTCTCAGTTATCTCTCTCAGTTCCCTCTCTCAGGGGGTGCAGTTCCCTCTCTCAGTTCCCTCTCTCAGGGTGCAGTTCCCTCTCTCAGTTCTCTCTCTCAGTTCCCTCTCAGGGGGTGCAGTTCCCTCTCTCAGTTCCCTCTCTCAGGGGGTGCAGTTCCCTCTCTCAGTTCCCTCTCTCAGGGTGCAGTTCCCTCTCTCAGTTCTCTCTCTCAGTTCCCTCTCAGGGGGTGCAGTTCCCTCTCTCAGTTCCCTCTCTCAGTTCCCTCTCTCAGGGTGCAGTTCCCTCTCTCAGTTCCCTCTCTCAGTTCCCTCTCTCAGGGTGCAGTTCCCTCTCAGTTATCTCTCTCAGTTCCCTCTCAGGGGGTGCAGTTCCCTCTCTCAGTTCCCTCTCAGTTCCCTCTCTCAGGGTGCAGTTCCCTCTCTCAGTTCCCTCTCAGTTCCCTCTCTCAGGGTGCAGTTCCCTCTCAGTTATCTCTCTCAGTTCCCTCTCAGGGGGTGCAGTTCCCTCTCTCAGTTCCCTCTCTCAGGGGGCAGTTCCCTCTCAGTGTATATTTTCAACAATATGTTTGTTTACCAAGAAGTTAGTGTTATTAGTGAGATTTTAGTTTATGGAATGTGTTCATAAGAGGGCATCCAGAGCTCTCAATGAGCGTTGAAATTTCGAAAAAACGACATTGCCTAGCCCATGCCAGCTTCCTGCAAGCAAATTACTTGTGTATGAATTCTTTATTTCTCTTATTTTTCGGGATTATCTACCACAAAACTGAACGTTATTGGCATATATTGGAGCGCAGTTAGTGTGTCTACCTTCTGTAAACGTTTAGCAACCATCGGTGTTGTAGGGGGGGCAGGTGGCGCACGGAGATTACGTTCGTCACCAACACCGGGAGACACTAGGATTCGCCTGTTCGAATCCAGCTCCCGGCGTTGCTATCAGCTTGGCTGGCCCCTCACACTGATACAATTGGCCGTATCAGAGGGTGGGAAAGCTGAAGGGTGGGTCCTGGGCGTTGTGGACAGCGACCCCTACAGTTCGGTCGGGGCGCCTGCTCAGCGAGGGTTGGAACTGAGGAGAGATAGTGTGGCCTCCCACACGCTACACTCTCCCCGGTGAGAACCTGCGCGGCCAGGTTGGCCTGCCCCAGGCTGCACATGCGTTGGAGGAAAGCATGCGACAGTCTCCGGTCTCCCGGACCAACAGTAGGGGAAAGTACGCAACAACCAGGAAGGGTGGGATGGGGAGAGAAAATCGGGAAAAAGGAGGGGAAGAAAGATAAAAAAAAAAAAAAAAAAATCCATGTTGCAATCCGATTCAAAATGGCGGACCGGTCTCAAAAATAAAAAACTGAGTATTTACAGTAGATTTCATTCACAGTTCTTGCTGCACGCCTGGTGATACTAAATCCAAATTGAACTCTGCCATTTGAAAGAGGAGATTTGGCCCGATCCATAGATGTGTGAGTTGGCTATAATAAGGTCATTTATAGGCCTGATATTCTATAATAATATTTCAAATTGCATGGGTCCGGATGGCAGAATTCAGTGCTGTATCTATAAAACCTTCTGTTTAATCTAATCATATTCCCTTTATTCATTTCCTTAGGTTTTTTGTACACATGATGATGAAGAAGGTGCTGAACGAGCTCAGTGGCAGTGTTTCATGTCTGGTCATTTTTAGCATGGTGTTATTTAGGGCTGAGCCCAAACGTTCGGACCTTCGTTCGTTACATTGGCATTCGAATTCTAAATCAACATTCGAATTTTCAATATAAAAAAATTATTATTATAAAAAATAAAAAAAAATGTATTCATTCCGTTTAAACCAATGGGGTTTTTCTTCACAGTTGCAGATAAAGATTAGGCTACACTAATATTATAGTATTAAAAAAAACTATGGCGGTCGGGTGGCGTAGCGGAGATTGCGCTCGTCACCAATGCAAGAGGCTGCGGTCTCGACTCCCGGAGTCAGCATTGCCCTGCGGCTTGGGCCGGTCGTCATACTAACTCGTTTGGCTGAGTTAGGGGGAGGGAAGCCGTGGGTGGGAATCTGGCGTTGTGGACAGCGACTCCTACAGGTCAGGTCTGGGCGCCTGCTCAGCGGAGGCAGGAAATGGTGAAGGCAGCGTGACCTCCCACGCGTTACGCTTCACCAATGAGAGTCCTCGCTGCCAGGTGAAAAAAGAGCCGCTGGCTGTCTCCACACGTGTCGGAGGAAGCATGTGGTGGACTTCAGGGTTCCCTTGTACCGACCAGTAGGAGAACATGCGCACAACAACCAGGTAGGGGAGGGGGGGATTTGGCATAACGACTAAATTGGGATGGGGAGAAAGATAGCAAATCAGGCCAAAAAAAAAAAATAATAAAAAAAAACGGATTAGTTATTCATTAACACATCAAGTGCCGTTCAGCAGGGGGCACTGTGGGCCGTCAGTGCCAGCGCTATGTTCAATGGGGATAATGCAGTGTTTGCAGTGCTAAAACTATATTAAATATTATAGCTATGGATCTAATAACGTTGTCGATTGTCAGTGAGTTTCTTTCAGTCAACATGCAAAAAACAGATAATTTTTTCATCCGTACATTTCCGTTTTATACCGTGGTGAATATGAGTATAGTTTGAGTGATTCTGAGTAATCCCAGGAAAAGACGCGAAAACAGCGTTTTAGTTAAATTCACTAAACACGTTGCCATTCTTCGCTTGGATCAACAATCAATCTGAAATCAACACTAGATTATCGGTATTATCTTTCATCATGCACGCATGAAAGGGGGTTTGGAGCGGCGCCCCTCTGTGCTGTGATTACTACCAACGGGACACACGCATACCACACAGACACGCTTCGATCGCGGGAAAAAAATATATCGGATCAACGCAAGATTGGTAACATATATTTACCTAGTCTCTGATGTACTGCAAAAAGAATAATCAAATTATCTGATCGCCATTCCAAATATCCACAGCGATCCTGTGTCCGACATTATCCAGCATTGCACATGGAACGGGGCGGGCGGGGACAGTCGTCGATGCCATCCATATAAGCGCTTGTTTTTCCAGAGTGTTTAGAACCCGCCCCCACACCGCAGCCCGGCCAAGAAAACAAACCACATCATTTCAAATGGAGTGCAATAGCGGCCGCAAGGCGTTAGGTGGCAGTATCGCACCGTTGCGGTCTCAGACAGAGTGCCATTCAATCCTACAGCATAGCAGGATGAATTATGAATGGAAATAGCGAATAAAAGAAATAACGACACAGAAACGTAGATCTACGTTAACACATTAACTGCCACGCTTATTATATCCATCAATGTCACCAGTCTAAGCCTATGGAGATGTTCACCTTCTTTGCAGGGCTATAACTTTTTAAATTGTATTGCTAAATTGACATTACTACCCATTCAACATCGATTATCTATCGTTCAGGATGTAGGAACGTTATACTTTTTCATTCATATATTCATACGAAAATACTGTTATTCGCGATACACGCTATATTAAAAAATCCAACTGAATACGATCCTAAACGTTATGACTCATCATGCGCGGATGAAAGGGGGGGGGGGGGGGGGGGTCGTTTATAATTCCGTGATCGTCAGTAAATGCTTTATGTAGTATGAGTGATATATTGATCAGAGCTGTTTGCATTGAAAATAATAAACAATCAAGCTGAAAGTAACGTTACTGTCCTCTTACCGTTCGCCGATGAGACTGGAGGAAAAAGATCCCACTTATTTGACGTTGATCGACTAGATCCATTTCTGGTTTGTATGGCGCAATAAACACCCAAATCATATTGATTATTAAGTTATGGCAGCGATCCATATACACGGATGTGTGTCTAGAGTCCCGCAACAATATGTGACTGCCGGACGGATTTCCCAGATGCACCGAGATCACCAGAGATCCATTTCCGGTTGTAACTCGCCCGATCATCCACCAGGCGGCGGTATTGAAGCGTTGCACGGTTGTGCAGAGTCCCACTGTCTCAGCCGAGGCTGGGTGGCGGAATAATGAATACCATGGCGAAAAAATGAAACATGATCTCAATAACGTCGTACGCCGTGGATTGGCGGAATCCGCATGATCAGCAAACCCGTCGTAAGCCGTTTATGGCGGTGGATGTGTTAACGGCACTGGATCTGTTAACTGCTTCTGCGCCAAGAACGAGTTTACTCGTTATTGCCCGCCAATCGAATTGCGCCAATAACAAGTTTACTCGTTTTTATGACCGTTATTTCCTTTATTCGCTATTGCCATTCATAATTCATCCAGCAAGGCGCTGGGAGACTATGGACTCTGTCTGATATTGCAACGGCTGAATACCGCCACCTGGTGGATTTCGGGCGGTGTTGCACCCACTCTAAACCGGATGGTGCGTTCTGTGCATCGGGGGAAATGTTCCGGGCAGAGCTCTCTTGTTATGTGGACATGTTCCGGGCAGAGCTCTCTTGTTATGTGGATATGTTCCGGGCAGAGCTCTCTTGTTATGTGGACATGTTCCGGGCAGAGCTCTCTTGTTATGTGGATATGTTCCGGGCAGAGCTCTCTTGTTATGTGGACATGTTCCGGGCAGAGCTCTCTTGTTATGTGGATATGTTCCGGGCAGAGCTCTCTTGTTATGTGGACATGTTCCGGGCAGAGCTCTCTTGTTATGTGGATATGTTCCGGGCAGAGCTCTCTTGTTATGTGGACATGTTCCGGGCAGAGCTCTCTTGTTATGTGGACATGTTCCGGGCAGAGCTCTCTTGTTATGTGGATATGTTCCGGGCAGAGCTCTCTTGTTATGTGGACATGTTCCGGGCAGAGCTCTCTTGTTATGTGGACATGTTCCGGGCAGAGCTCTCTTGTTATGTGGATATGTTCCGGGCAGAGCTCTCTTGTTATGTGGATATGTTCCGGGCAGAGCTCTCTTGTTATGTGGACATGTTCCGGGCAGAGCTCTCTTGTTATGTGGATATGTTCCGGGCAGAGCTCTCTTGTTATGTGGATATGTTCCGGGCAGAGCTCTCTTGTTATGTGGACATGTTCCGGGCAGAGCTCTCTTGTTATGTGGACATGTTCCGGGCAGAGCTCTCTTGTTATGTGGATATGTTCCGGGCAGAGCTCTCTTGTTATGTGGATATGTTCCGGGCAGAGCTCTCTTGTTATGTGGACATGTTCCGGGCAGAGCTCTCTTGTTATGTGGATATGTTCCGGGCAGAGCTCTCTTGTTATGTGGATATGTTCCGGGCAGAGCTCTCTTGTTATGTGGATCCAGACAAACACTCAAGTGCATTGGATCGCTTTCGAGACGCAAGAATCAATATGCTTTCTGCGTTTATTGTGTCGTACAAACGGAAAACGGATCTAGCAGATGGAAATCAAATTATTGGAATATTTTTTCTCCAGACTCATCGGCCACAGGTAAGAGGAATCTAACGTTCATTTCAGCTCGATTGTCCATTTATTTCATTGCAATCCATCTGATCAACGTACTGTATGATGTCGTACTAAAGAAAGCCGTTACTGACAATCAAGGAATCATAAACGACCCCCACACCCCCTTTCCTTCACGCATGATGGAGCATAATGCATACCGATCATATGCATTTGAATTTTTTAATGTAGTGTATAGGGACGAAACGCCAATCGATTATGTATAATATGCGTCAGGGCCTATAACTCGCGTTCTAGGAATTAGCCCCGACCACTCTAAAAACATACTTATATTCACAACGGTATTAACACGACAATGTATGAATGGAAGAATATAACGTTCCCACATCCGGCACGATAGATACCCGATGTTGAATGGGCCATAGTAATGTCGATATAGCTATAATATTTAAAAAGTTATAGCGCTGCAAAAAAGGTGAGCGACTCCACAGCGCTGGCAGTGAGCGCTATAAGATGGTCAAACTGCAGGGCGGCTAGGTGGTGTAGTGGGCAAGGCACTCGCCACCAGTGTGGAGACGCTAGGATTCGCGTGTTCGAATCCAGCTCTCCACATTGTTTTCAGTTTAGCTGGTCGTCCGCAGTAATACACATTGGCCGTATTACGGGGAGGGAAAACTGATGGGTGGGGATCGGGCGTTGTGGACAGCGACTCCTACAGGTCGGTTGGTGCGCCTGCGCAGTAGAATCAGGAAGTGTCGGGGGCAGCGTGAGCCTCCCACGCGTTACTCCTCGCCACTGAGAGATCGAGCTGCGCAGGTGAAAAGATGCAACTGCTGTTACCTCAAGTACCGGAGGGGACTTGTGCTATGTATGACTTAGTCCACATTGCAGCCGGCTTGTGGGAGGCAAGAAACAGCGTTCGTGACAGGGGAGGGTTGAATTGGATGATACGAAATTGGGATGGGAGAAAATATAGAAAAAAATGGGAGAAAAAGTGGATCAAAAAAAAAGATGGTCAAACTGCGTGGCAGACATTGTGTTAAAGAAAGTTGATTTAATAAAATAAAATAAAAACTAATTTGATCAGATTAATCACTTTATTCAAATTGAGGATTTAGTTTGAGGATCTTTATTTATATATAAAAGAAGAAAACTTTATTTAGATTTTTTTTTAATTTTAATTAAAAAACGAAGGTTCGAACGTCTGTTCGAAAAACCCTGACGAAGTTTGAATCCCAAAAACAGGCTTCGGGGACAGCCTTAGTGTTATTCACCGTCAAAGACGCAAAGAAAAATCATAATTTATATTCTCCTTTGTTTCATCACAATTTACTCAAGTTGCAGACTGAGGATTATTTTGACACATACAGTAACTGGAATTACCATCAAGCATCACTCCGCTTGGAAAACACATGCACCTCGTCTCACCTGTTGCTGTTCCACACAGGTGCTTTCCCACTCCAACCACTGGAACATCCTTTTCCTCCAGGAGGGGAACCTTACCTGCAAGCAGAGAACATGTCTAGAGGTTCAGTCAACATTTCAATCCATTACAATTATGACTTAAGGTGTGTAGTTTGGGTCCATACATTTTAAAGTCAGAGAAGTACGAAATTCTAGTCAACAATTGTCAAAGTCAACTGTCCTCAGAGGAACACGCTTCACTGGAACACGTTTCACTGGAACACGTTTCACTGGAACACGCTTCACTGGAACACGTTTCACTGGAACACGTTTCACTGGAACACGTTTCACTGGAACACGCTTCACTGGAACACGCTTCACTGGAACACGTTTCACTGCAACACACTGGAACAGTGTTTGAAATTAGAAAGCTACTTGAAAAGTTCCTATTTCACTGTAAACATTTTTACAAACACATTTACTGAATGTATCTTCTAGGCCAGTGGTTCCCAAAGTCGGGGTCGCGACCCAAAGGTGGGCCGCGAGCAGCCACGGGAGGGCCGCGAGATGATTAAAAAATAAAAAATAAAAATCTATTTTTTTTTGTCAGGCCACTGAACTTAGAAGCAGGCCAGGACAGTGTTTCTAGTTGTATTCTAAAATTATATTCTATTGTATTCTAAAATGTGACTATATGGTTTTATATTAACTTAATAAATAAACAAAAACGAAAAATCTACTTATTTCAACGAACATTTCAAACTAAATAACAGATTATGCACATAAAACGCTGAAAACAACCGAAGCAACAATAGTATTTTAATGAGGCTATTATTATTATCATTATTATTTTGCAACAAGTTAGCCCTCTCATAAATAGCACATATAAATGAATAACTAACTTGAACTAACTTAATAGGATTGAAGTGATATTTGGCTTAAAAAATCGGTCGCCTGGCAAAAAAAAAAAAAAAAAAAAAAGCCTGACGATGTGCATTGGGCCGCGGCTCTCTGACGCCTTATTTTCTGGGTCCCGGCCTGAAAAGTTTGGGAACCCCTGTTCTAGGCCATGGGTGTCCACATTTTCTATTACTTTATGAATAATGATGCCAACCTGCTCATATGGAGCATCTAGGGGTTAAGTGTCTTGCTCAAGTGTCTTGCTTTGACACGCTGCCAGGAGGAGGAGCCAGAATCAAACCAAGAACCTGAGCCCCCACCAGGGACCGGCGGCTGCATGTTTATTATCTCTGAGTAGTGATACACTCTCAGACCCAAATTAATATATATATTTTTTTTATCCCAATTTCTCACATTACATTCACCCTGAATGTTGACGTTATCCAGGTGAAAAGTTAACTTCATAAATCATTTGATGTATAATTAAATCAAAGGAAATGCGTTTGGGTCTGAGAGTGTGGCCGGTCTGCCGTTCTGCAGCTGGATACTATTGGTTTGTTTTGGCAAAATTCTTCTGCTCTGTGTGACAATAAATAAATTAATGATGATATGCAATTTAAAACCAAAACTAAGGCCTCAGTATGAGTTTAAGACGTGAACATGGTCATGTTTGTTGAATAAAAAAAGAAAAAGTAAAAAAAAAAATCGGATCGGGAAATATCGGTATCGGTAGATACTCAAAATCACATGATCGGGATCGGATCGGGAGCAAAAAAACGTGATCGGGACATCCCTAATAAGGACAGCAGCAGGCATAGGAACCAGGAGAGGGTTTGACATTAATGAAACAGGCGTTTAAAATGTGTGTTTAACCCTTTAATCGCCAAGGACAACTTTAGACGTCATTGCTCGCCATGCTTAATCTGCCAATGACGTCGTACAGCGTCTTTGAGATCAATATTTCAAAAATCTGTCATGGCAATCATATTTCACCCACGGAGACTTGAGACTTGCTGTTGATCTCCTCTCAACTCTCCAACGGTTCAAGACCGCCATCTGGTGGCCGATCGGCGAATCGCCAAAACCGGAAGTGAGTGGCCGAAAGTGGTGCTCGCCCATATTTCGTCCGGCCACTCGCGGGACTCCAGCTTGATACACTGGATAGCGATCCGTTGCCAATAACTCGATAAACAACATGATTTGGACGTATATAGTATTATACAACCTGGAAATGGATCGCATATATCAACATCCCATAATAGCGATCTTTCTGCTCCACGCTGATCACCCAACGGTCAGAGGAAGCTGCGGTGAGTTTCAGCGTGTTTGATTATTATTTTCGATACAAACTGCTCTGATCAATATATGACCCATACTACATAAATGATTTAACGTGGGCCACGGACTTATAAACCCCCCCCCCACCCCCCCGCCCCCCGCCCCCCTCCGGTCACCAGCAGATGATGAGGCATGACGTTTAGGACCTTGTACAATTGACATTTTTAATCTGACGTCAATCGGTATCAAACTACATTTGATGATCTAATATATGTATTTATGGCTATAACTCACGTTCTGCAGAATGCTGCAGAAAACGATAAAAACATATTTATACTTTAGACCGTATTTTAGTATGAATATGTGAATGAAAAAGTAGAACGTTGCTACATCCTAAACGATAGATACTTGACGTTGAATGGGCCATAATAACGTCAATTTAGCAATACAATTTAAAAGGTTATAGCCCTGCAGAGAAGGGGATCATCTCCATAGACAAATAGAGATGGCAGAGGATGGTATAAGGATGGATATAAGCGTGGCAGAGAAAGGGTTAAAGGTTAAAGCTGTTGTCATGGCAGCGGCACATAGTAACCAGGAGAGGGGCGGGCCTGTCGTTGCTATGGCGAGAATATAGAAAAGGGAGTTTCTTCCGGGTGTAAGCCAGACTGAGAAACGAATCCCACAGAGGAGAGAGGAACCATCAGAGACTTGGAAGCGATTCCCCCTCCCCTCGTGGAGAAAGGAGGGGAGGACTGACGTGGCACGACCACAATGACAGGCTTTTGGGATAACAGCAAACGATCACCGAGCGGGGTAACAGGAGATCATTAGAATAATGAACTTTAGTGTTCCATCAGAGACTTTCGCAGGGACAACACAATCTGATAACATCTGATCGGAGGCTTTTGGTTTATGTAATAAACAACGTTTTTCAAGAAAAGGGACTATGCGGCCTAGTGTCAAATTCTTATGCTTGCGGATTGCATTAACGGGGGATGACAAAGACTATCAGCCAGTATGAGAAGACGTCGGAGAGATAAAAACACAACGCAGGGTCAGTGGATGGAGAGATGATAACACAAGCCAAACAGACGAAGACGTGATACTGGCTGATTGATCAGAATCTAACACTCTTGTTAGGGCTGGGCGATATAACGATAAATATCGCGATATATTTTAATAATCGATATCTAATATCGATTTTTTTATTTATTTTTTTTTTGTGTGACCTGCAACAGGGCAGTTTTAAAACCAGAGACAGTGGACAGACTTGTCTTTCTTGCCTGCAACTTAAAGTAATGGCTTTGCTTGTCCAAATGACAATACTGACCAAATTGAGATTTCTTTTTCTCTTGTCCATTTATTTTGTTTGCTTTCTAATTTAAAATAGTTTGAAACCGTCTGTACACAGTAGGCTATGTGTGCTAGCAGAGCTAGTCTCCAGTCATGAGTCATGGTGCACATGGTTTGTCCACCAAAAAAGCGCCAAAAGATAGAAAATAAACTAGCAGAGCCAGAACTGTTCAACTCCCCTGGAGCCACAGCCAGCAGAGAAGCCGGTTTACTTTCGCTTTCAAACCAGCTGCAGCCTGAGAACTGGAGTGTGAGGGGATGTAACACTAAAGATGGCGGCAACAACAAAGAATTGCTGCAAAATAAACATACATCTGTTGTTTAAAAAAAAATATATATATATATATATATACTTATAACAATTTCGATAATTATCGATATCGAGAAATATGATAACATTATCATATCGTTATCGCGATATGATTTTTTTCCATATCGCCCAGCCCTAACTATTGTACTGCATTTTTTATCATTATTATTATTATTATTATTAAACACAAATATACCGTGTTATATGCGGTTATTGTCAAATCTGAAATATACAGTGATATAAATGATAGATCTACATGGTCCAGATATTCAAGCTCGTCAAGCAGGAAACAGAGAAGTTAAGCATGAAGCTAAAAGCTGAAGGCGAATCCATAAGAAAGAGTTGTATTTATTAGGGCTGACCTTCGAATTTTTTTTTGGCAATCGAAGCTGCGGGGCCGAGATTCGATTTTAATTCGAAGCTTCGAATTAAAAAAAAATTAAAAAAGTTATATATAATTTTTCTTTTTCTTTTTTTTTTCTTTTTTTAATCTTATGTTGTGGGACTTGTACAGCACTTTGGTAAACTTTGTTGTTTTTAAATGTGCTCTATAAATAAAGTGGATTGGATTAATGAATTAAGCCCCTTTCGTGACTGTGACGCAGCCAACAGTGTGATTTAATTCAAGGTGGATCGCTGTTGTCGTTTGAACAACTTCAGATTTTATGGGAACTACCAATCCCCCAAATCAAGAATGTTTAAGATGAATGAAGTAAGATTTTGATTATTTGAAATATGGCCTGTGTAGACTAAACTATGCACAGAATTATGTCAGTCTACAAGGTCCGGATTCTACATGTGCATGACAGTAAGGTTAGTTAGGGTTAGATTTTTTTTTATTTATTTTTTTAATTTTATTTCAGATAATGGTTGAAGAAGTGCGTCTTTAGTCGACGGCGAAAGATTGGATGGGATTCGGCTGTCCTAACTGGGGTGGTTTCATTCCACCATTGTGGGGCAAGGACTGAGAATAGGCGTGTAGGTGGTGTATACAGACCAATTATCAGTGAATGTTCATGCATTTTTAAGAAGGGCAACTTCCACAAAAAAACAAAGAACTCACCAAAACATCTCAGTAGCACCTTATCTAAATGTTATATTTCATATATGGAGATTCATATTTATTTATGTATTGCATGCATTTCTACATTTTATTTCCTATTTTGTTTATTCATCCCAGTATCTTTCTTTCTTATGTGTGGAATTCTACAAGGCATTTACATTCACATTTAGTCATTTAGCTGACGCTTTTATCCAAAGCGACTTACAAGTTCTGTACGACAGGTCATCAGGAAGGATACAACTCTATCAGCTGAGTAACAATATTCATCAAAGTGTTGCGTGTTACAGTGTAGGTTAGTTTATTAGGACAAGTGCATGACAGTAAGGTTAGTTAGGGTTAGATTTTTTTTTATTTATTTTTTTTATTTTATTTCAGATAATGGTTGAAGAAGTGCGTCTTTAGTCGACGGCGAAAGATTGGATGGGATTCGACTGTCCTAACTGGGGTGGTTTCATTCCACCATTGTGGGGCAAGGACTGAGAATAGGCGTGTAGGTGGTGTATATGTGTTTGAGGATGATATCCTTCAAACAGGCAATAGTGATGATATAATTTGGGCAGTGCTGAGCTGGGTTACTTTCCTCCAGTGTATTTGTGCCCCGGCCCCACCCAATGGCCCCATGCACACACACTGAAGTAAAAATTTAAATAAAATAAAAAATTTGAAAAAAAAAATTGATTGATTTTATTTTTTTTTACTTCGATTTTTTTTTAATGTTCGAAGCTTGTGCCATCGAACGAAGCTTCGAAGTATTTAAGACAGCCCTAGTATTTATGATGACTAAGATTCTAAGAATTATATACTGTATATAGTAAAAAGTCAAATCACAAGTCACTAAAATTAATAAGTCTTCCAAATGTGCAACCGTCTTTTGATCAACCAACTGGATGCAAAATGTGAAAATAATGATTTTACTTACTCAAATCAAGATGCTGAATATCCACTTGTAGTCTCTCAAATTCAGCATCAACTTGCTGGTGTTTACCATCAACCTGAAAAGATAATTCAATTAAGTTTCCTCCATTTCACTGCTTAAAGGTGACATGCATTATAAATGTCTTTTTTGAGTCTCTAGCATTGTATTATAGTAATAGGAGTTAGTATCAATGTCTCTCTCTCTCTCTCGCTCTCTCTTTTTTTTTTTTTTTAAATAAACCTTACAGATGTCTTCCATAGACTCACAGGAATTGTGTAAAGTTGCCCAAATAGTGTTAGGAATAGCAATGCAGGTCCCCTTTAATAGTTTAAAACAAGCATACAGTAAATGTGAACGTGCATTTGATCAACTGGTGCAAGAGATGTCCTGCCTTGAAGCGAGTGCTCGACCGCTCCACCAGCAGGAAGTGGTAGTCTTCGTGTGCTCTCATGGCCTCGTGGATCCAGTGAGACAGCTTGCCTCTGCCGGCTCCAAACTCAATGAAACACCGGTTGGCTCCAAGAAGGCTCAAGGCCTCCATGTGTCCTAGAATGGAAGCCTTAGAGGGATAAGAACAGAATAGGTGCCTGTGAGGTCAATCAACCAGTGTCTCCTTGACTCGTATATATATGCACTGCAGTGCGTTTGTTGTACCTGTTGCTTCAGGTGTTTGGATGCAGAGTCTCCGTTCTGTGGATCCTGCAATGCTTCATGGAGAGCAGGATGGGACAGTGAGCGCTCTTCAAGCTGCAGGTTAAGTCCTGTAGAAACACAGAGAGCAGGATGAGACAGGGAGCTCTCTTAGAGCTGCAGGTTAAGTCCTGTAGAAACACAGAGAGCAGGATGAGACAGGGAGCTCTCTTAGAGCTGCAGGTTAAGTCCTGTAGAAACACAGAGAGCAGGATGAGACAGGGAGCTCTCTTAGAGCTGCAGGTTAAGTCCTGTAGAAACACAGAGAGCAGGATGAGACAGGGAGCTCTCTTAGAGCTGCAGGTTAAGTCCTGTAGAGACACAGAGAGCAGGATGAGACAGGGAGCTCTCTTAGAGCTGCAGGTTAAGTCCTGTAGAAACACAGAGAGCAGGATGAGACAGGGAGCTCTCTTAGAGCTGCAGGTTAAGTCCTGTAGAAACACAGAGAGCAGGATGAGACAGGGAGCTCTCTTAGAGCTGCAGGTTAAGTCCTGTAGAAACACAGGAGTGTTCTATATCTAGGAGTGTTCTCACCTCTAACGGCCAGCTTCAGTTTTTCTAAGTGCAGGTCCAGCTCTGCTTTGCTGCGCTCCACCAAGGGAACCTATAAGACAGGCAGTCACTATCAGTTCAGGGAGACCTAGAACTACTACTAAACATAACCATCATCATCACCATCATCATCATCATCATCATGGGAATAGCTCAAATAATTACCTGGTACTCTTCCACAGCTTCATCACCTGATCCAGCATTTATATCTTCTACATAATATACCTGCATTTTAAACAAGGGAAAATACTGCATTAGTAGCTGGAAACGCCTCACTCCCCAGACTGCGTGACAATGATCCACTTTGACATCTGTCACATGGAAAATTACACAATATTATGCACAAAACGTTTGGCCTTGTTTTACCTTGTGCCACGCTAGTTTGTTCCGTGTGCTGCGATGTTTGGTATCCAAGGGATAATACTAGTGCTGTCAGGCGATTACATTTTTTTATCTAATTAATTACAGGATTTGTAATTAATTAATCGAATTAATCACATTTTAATCGCATAACCATTTTATGCCTGATATTCTATAATCATATTTCAAATTGCATGTGTCCGGATGGCAGAATTCAGTACTGTATCTACAAAACCTTCTGTTTAATCATCTTCCATCTATTAATTTGCTTAGATTTTTCAGGTCTGGTCAATTTTAGCATGGTGTTATTCACAGTCAAAGATAAACACAAATATAATTGATATTCTCATTTGGTTCATTACAATTTACTCAAGCCTCGTAACAGACACAGTATTTCTGACACTGGGAATACATTCCCTGAGATCCATAGATGTCCCTAGAATCAGATACCAAGAACATGCAAATGGACCATATAAAAAAAAGTCTGTAAATGTGTATTTTACGTTCTTATGGAATGAATGAGATAATTTTTTTTTTTTATAAAAATAAAATAAAAATAGGCGGCTATGTGGCGTAGTGGGCAAGGCGCGCCACAAAATCTGGAGACGCTGGGCTTGCCTGTTCGAGCCCAGCGCTCCACATTTGCTTTCAGTTTAGCTGGTCGTCCGTACTAATACACATTGGCCGTATTAGGGGGTGGGAAACTGATGGGTGGGGATCGGGCGTTGTGGACAGCGACTCCTACAGGTCGGTTGGTGCGCCTGCGCAGTAGAATCAGGAAGTGTCGGGGGCAGCGTGAGCCTCCCACGCGTTACTCCTCGCCACTGAGAGATCGAGCTGCGCAGGTGAAAAGATGCGACTGCTGTTACCTCAAGTACCGGAGGGGACTTGTGCTATGTATGACTTAGTCCACATTGCAGCCGGCTTGTGGGAGGCAAGAAACAGCGTCCGTGACAGGGGAGGGTTGAATTGGATGATACGAAATTGGGATGAGAGAAAAATATAGAAAAATGGGAGAAAAAGTAGATAAAAAAAAATTAAAAATTAAAATCTATTTTTTTGTAATTAATTTTGAGTTAATTTTCATAACGCGATAATTTGCTGTGTAATTAATCAATCTAATTAACGCGATAAACTGACAGCCATAAATAATACAAAATGGGCTGTGAGGTTATTGAAAAATAATGTACGACACAGAGCTCATTACCACACAAGGTGAAGCCTCAGCTAATTGCATTATTTTTCTATGAATTAACCTACTTATACAATGGCATATATAAAACATATCGTCAGATCATATTCACTGTTTGGATGTCAAAATATGTCCCTCTTTTTGTATTTTCTTTTGTAAAGACCATAATACAGATTTATTCAGTGAAGTATTATTTATTTAGTTATATCGTTTATTTCATTTCTTATTTCTATTCATGCAATTGGATATATTTCAGAATTGTAAACCATTTGTGGATGTTGAAATATGCGCTTCTAATTTTTTTGTATTCCAAAGCTCATAATTCATATTTAGTTTTTGTATTCAAAAGGTCATAATTCATATGTATTTTTATTATTAGTATTTAGTATTTAGTATTTAATTACTGTCCTAGTAACATGTCCCTGTCCTACACAACTGTAGGGAGTTGTAGTGGTTACTTCCTGGTCTATAGGGAGGTGTAGTGGTTACTTCCTGGTCTATAGGGAGGTGTAGTGCTTACTTCCTGGTCTATAGGGAGGTGTAGTGGTTACTTCCTGGTCTATAGGGAGGTGTAGTGGTTACTTCCTGGTCTATAGGGAGGTGTAGTGCTTACTTCCTGGTCTATAGGGAGGTGTAGTGCTTACTTCCTGGTCTATAGGGAGTTGTAGTGGTTACTTCCTGGTCTATAGGGAGGTGTAGTGGTTACTTCCTGGTCTATAGGGAGGTGTAGTGGTTACGTCCTGGTCTACAGGGAGGTGTAGTGGTTACTTCCTGGTCTATAGGGAGGTGTAGTGGTTACTTCCTGGTCTATAGGGAGGTGTAGTGCTTACTTCCTGGTCTATAGGGAGGTGTAGTGCTTACTTCCTGGTCTATAGGGAGGTGTAGTGCTTACTTCCTGGTCTATAGGGAGTTGTAGTGGTTACTTCCTGGTCTATAGGGAGGTGTAGTGGTTACTTCCTGGTCTATAGGGAGGTGTAGTGGTTACTTCCTGGTCTATAGGGAGGTGTAGTGGTTACTTCCTGGTCTATAGGGAGGTGTAGTGCTTACTTCCTGGTCTATAGGGAGGTGTAGTGGTTACTTCCTGGTCTATAGGGAGGTGTAGTGCTTACTTCCTGGTCTATAGGGAGGTGTAGTGCTTACTTCCTGGTCTATAGGGAGTTGTAGTGGTTACTTCCTGGTCTATAGGGAGGTGTAGTGCTTACTTCCTGGTCTATAGGGAGGTGTAGTGCTTACTTCCTGGTCTATAGGGAGGTGTAGTGCTTACTTCCTGGTCTATAGGGAGGTGTAGTGCTTACTTCCTGGTCTATAGGGAGGTGTAGTGCTTACTTCCTGGTCTATAGGGAGGTGTAGTGCTTACTTCCTGGTCTATAGGGAGGTGTAGTGGTTACTTCCTGGTCTATAGGGAGGTGTAGTGCTTACTTCCTGGTCTATAGGGAGGTGTAGTGGTTACTTCCTGGTCTATAGGGAGGTGTAGTGGTTACTTCCTGGTCTATAGGGAGGTGTAGTGCTTACTTCCTGGTCTATAGGGAGGTGTAGTGGTTACTTCCTGGTCTATAGGGAGGTGTAGTGGTTACTTCCTGGTCTATAGGGAGGTGTAGTGCTTACTTCCTGGTCTATAGGGAGGTGTAGTGCTTACTTCCTGGTCTATAGGGAGTTGTAGTGGTTACTTCCTGGTCTATAGGGAGGTGTAGTGGTTACTTCCTGGTCTATAGGGAGGTGTAGTGGTTACGTCCTGGTCTACAGGGAGGTGTAGTGGTTACTTCCTGGTCTATAGGGAGGTGTAGTGGTTACTTCCTGGTCTATAGGGAGGTGTAGTGCTTACTTCCTGGTCTATAGGGAGGTGTAGTGCTTACTTCCTGGTCTATAGGGAGGTGTAGTGCTTACTTCCTGGTCTATAGGGAGTTGTAGTGGTTACTTCCTGGTCTATAGGGAGGTGTAGTGGTTACTTCCTGGTCTATAGGGAGGTGTAGTGGTTACTTCCTGGTCTATAGGGAGGTGTAGTGGTTACTTCCTGGTCTATAGGGAGGTGTAGTGCTTACTTCCTGGTCTATAGGGAGGTGTAGTGGTTACTTCCTGGTCTATAGGGAGGTGTAGTGCTTACTTCCTGGTCTATAGGGAGGTGTAGTGCTTACTTCCTGGTCTATAGGGAGTTGTAGTGGTTACTTCCTGGTCTATAGGGAGGTGTAGTGCTTACTTCCTGGTCTATAGGGAGGTGTAGTGCTTACTTCCTGGTCTATAGGGAGGTGTAGTGCTTACTTCCTGGTCTATAGGGAGGTGTAGTGCTTACTTCCTGGTCTATAGGGAGGTGTAGTGCTTACTTCCTGGTCTATAGGGAGGTGTAGTGCTTACTTCCTGGTCTATAGGGAGGTGTAGTGGTTACTTCCTGGTCTATAGGGAGGTGTAGTGGTTACTTCCTGGTCTATAGGGAGGTGTAGTGGTTACTTCCTGGTCTATAGGGAGTTGTAGTGGTTACTTCCTGGTCTATAGGGAGGTGTAGTGGTTACTTCCTGGTCTATAGGGAGGTGTAGTGCTTACTTCCTGGTCTATAGGGAGGTGTAGTGCTTACTTCCTGGTAGGGCTGGGCGATATGGCCTAAATATGATATCACGATATTTTCTGACCTTTCGGCGATACACGATACGCATCACGATGTTTTTCTTTTTTACCCCAAACAATTCATTATGAGGCTTACCAAGACAGTATTTGAGTTTGCAAGCTAACATTAAAGACAAAATAAAATACCCATGCATTTAGCATTTTTATATTAGATTTAGATTATTAGATTATATATTGCATATGAGATATTATATGATTTAGATATGAAATATGATGAATTGAAAATGGGGGACCCTGATGTAAACAAGACTAAAGTCTTTCTCTGGTCTGCATCCCCTTAACAATTGTATGTATTGAGCTGTACTGTACCCATTCTGCAATATGTTAAAGTTTTAAATCAATCAATCAATAAATAGCATTTTAGCATTTTTATGAAACTACTGTATATATGTATGTCTCTAAATGTTTTGATTAATTGAAAATGGAGGACCCTTATGTAAAAAAGCCGAAAGTCTTTTTCTGGTCTTCATCCTCCTGTACTGTATTGTACCCATTCTGCAACCTTTTAATACAGTTTTCATTCATTCATTCTGACGGAAACATAATCATTTTGATTGACAGTCGAGTCTGCCAATGACGTCACACCGCTTGCACCCGCCCTGCTGTTCTTAGCACCAATCGGCAAGCGTTATGACTTCCTGAATGTCCCGTGTGCTGAAGTGAACACTGATCATCAACAAAGCTACTAACGTTAGCTCCCCGCGGCCGTCGAGTAGGAGACCAGTGCTTCACAGGATGACTAAATGAGGCATAATGATTTTACTACAACGAATGTTATAATAAAAGCCTTTCCATACATCTGTCTGATTGAAAACTTTATTAACAGACCGCGGAATGGGCATATCTCAGCACAGGCTGAGATATGAACGAGTAACGTGTGGGCAGATTGACGCGACACAATCCTCTTGGGCAAAACATCACGATATCCACGATACGTTGAAAAAGTGTATCGTTAATGAACTGTACCCGATATTTATATAATATCGTCATATCGCCCAGCCCTACTTCCTGGTCTATAGGGAGGTGTAGTGGTTACTTCCTGGTCTATAGGGAGGTGTAGTGGTTACTTCCTGGTCTATAGGGAGGTGTAGTGGTTACTTCCTGGTCTATAGGGAGGTGTAGTGGTTACTTCCTGGTCTATAGGGAGGTGTAGTGGTTACTTCCTGGTCTATAGGGAGGTGTAGTGGTTACTTCCTGGTCTATAGGGAGGTGTAGTGCTTACTTCCTGGTCTATAGGGAGGTGTAGTGGTTACTTCCTGGTCTATAGGGAGGTGTAGTGCTTACTTCCTGGTCTATAGGGAGGTGTAGTGCTTACTTCCTGGTCTATAGGGAGGTGTAGTGCTTACTTCCTGGTCTATAGGGAGGTGTAGTGGTTACTTCCTGGTCTATAGGGAGGTGTAGTGGTTACTTCCTGGTCTATAGGGAGGTGTAGTGCTTACTTCCTGGTCTATAGGGAGGTGTAGTGCTTACTTCCTGGTCTATAGGGAGGTGTAGTGCTTACTTCCTGGTCTATAGGGAGGTGTAGTGCTTACTTCCTGGTCTATAGGGAGGTGTAGTGGTTACTTCCTGGTCTATAGGGAGGTGTAGTGGTTACTTCCTGGTCTATAGGGAGGTGTAGTGGTTACTTCCTGGTCTATAGGGAGGTGTAGTGCTTACTTCCTGGTCTATAGGGAGGTGTAGTGCTTACTTCCTGGTCTATAGGGAGGTGTAGTGGTTACTTCCTGGTCTATAGGGAGGTGTAGTGCTTACTTCCTGGTCTATAGGGAGGTGTAGTGCTTACTTCCTGGTCTATAGGGAGGTGTGCTTACTTCCTGGTCTATAGGGAGGTGTAGTGCTTACTTCCTGGTCTATAGGGAGGTGTAGTGCTTACTTCCTGGTCTATAGGGAGGTGTAGTGCTTACTTCCTGGTCTATAGGGAGGTGTAGTGCTTACTTCCCGGTCTATAGGGAGGTGTAGTGGTTACTTCCTGGTCTATAGGGAGGTGTAGTGGTTACTTCCTGGTCGATAGGGAGGTGTAGTGCTTACTTCCTGGTCTATAGGGAGGTGTAGTGGTGTAGTGGTTACTTCCTGGTCTATAGGGAGGTGTAGTGGTTACTTCCTGGTCTATAGGGAGGTGTAGTGCTTACTTCCTGGTCTATAGGGAGGTGTAGTGGTTACTTCCTGGTCTATAGGGAGGTGTAGTGGTTACTTCCTGGTCTATAGGGAGGTGTAGTGGTTACTTCCTGGTCTATAGGGAGGTGTAGTGGTTACTTCCTGGTCTATAGGGAGGTGTAGTGCTTACTTCCTGGTCTATAGGGAGGTGTAGTGCTTACTTCCTGGTCTATAGGGAGGTGTAGTGGTTACTTCCTGGTCTATAGGGAGGTGTAGTGGTTACTTCCTGGTCTATAGGGAGGTGTAGTGGTTACTTCCTGGTCTATAGGGAGGTGTAGTGGTTACTTCCTGGTCTATAGGGAGGTGTAGTGGTTACTTCCTGGTCTATAGGGAGGTGTGGTGGTTACTTCCTGGTCTATAGGGAGGTGTGGTGGTTACTTCCTGGTCTATAGGGAGGTGTGGTGGTTACTTCCTGGTCTATAGGGAGGTGTAGTGGTTACTTCCTGGTCTATAGGGAGGTGTAGTGGTTACTTCCTGGTCTATAGGGAGGTGTAGTGGTTACTTCCTGGTCTATAGGGAGGTGTGGTGGTTACTTCCTGGTCTATAGGGAGGTGTAGTGGTTACTTCCTGGTCTATAGGGAGGTGTAGTGGTTACTTCCTGGTCTATAGGGAGGTGTGGTGGTTACTTCCTGGTCTATAGGGAGGTGTAGTGGTTACTTCCTGGTCTATAGGGAGGTGTAGTGGTTACTTCCTGGTCTATAGGGAGGTGTAGTGGTTACTTCCTGGTCTATAGGGAGGTGTAGTGGTTACTTCCTGGTCTATAGGGAGGTGTAGTGGTTACTTCCTGGTCTATAGGGAGGTGTGGTGGTTACTTCCTGGTCTATAGGGAGGTGTGGTGGTTACTTCCTGGTCTATAGGGAGGTGTAGTGGTTACTTCCTGGTCTATAGGGAGGTGTAGTGGTTACTTCCTGGTCTATAGGGAGGTGTAGTGGTTACTTCCTGGTCTATAGGGAGGTGTAGTGGTTACTTCCTGGTCTATAGGGAGGTGTAGTGGTTACTTCCTGGTCTATAGGGAGGTGTAGTGGTTACTTCCTGGTCTATAGGGAGGTGTAGTGGTTACTTCCTGGTCTATAGGGAGGTGTAGTGGTTACTTCCTTGTCTATAGGGAGGTGTAGTGGTTACTTCCTGGTCTATAGGGAGGTGTAGTGGTTACTTCCTGGTCTATAGGGAGGTGTAGTGGTTACTTCCTGGTCTATAGGGAGGTGTAGTGGTTACTTCCTGGTCTATAGGGAGGTGTAGTGGTTACTTCCTGGTCTATAGGGAGGTGTAGTGGTTACTTCCTGGTCTATAGGGAGGTGTAGTGGTTACTTCCTGGTCTATAGGGAGGTGTAGTGCTTACTTCCTGGTCTATAGGGAGGTGTAGTGGTTACTTCCTGGTCTATAGGGAGGTGTGGTGGTTACTTCCTGGTCTATAGGGAGGTGTAGTGGTTACTTCCTGGTCTATAGGGAGGTGTAGTGGTTACTTCCTGGTCTATAGGGAGGTGTAGTGGTTACTTCCTGGTCTATAGGGAGGTGTAGTGGTTACTTCCTGGTCTATAGGGAGGTGTAGTGGTTACTTCCTGGTCTATAGGGAGGTGTAGTGGTTACTTCCTGGTCTATAGGGAGGTGTAGTGGTTACTTCCTGGTCTATAGGGAGGTGTAGTGGTTACTTCCTGGTCTATAGGGAGGTGTAGTGGTTACTTCCTGGTCTATAGGGAGGTGTAGTGGTTACTTCCTGGTCTATAGGGAGGTGTAGTGCTTACTTCCTGGTCTATAGGGAGGTGTAGTGGTTACTTCCTGGTCTATAGGGAGGTGTGGTGGTTACTTCCTGGTCTATAGGGAGGTGTAGTGGTTACTTCCTGGTCTATAGGGAGGTGTAGTGGTTACTTCCTGGTATATAGGGAGGTGTAGTGGTTACTTCCTGGTCTATAGGGAGGTGTAGTGGTTACTTCCTGGTCTATAGGGAGGTGTAGTGGTTACTTCCTGGTCTATAGGGAGGTGTAGTGGTTACTTCCTGGTCTATAGGGAGGTGTAGTGGTTACTTCCTGGTCTATAGGGAGGTGTAGTGGTTACTTCCTGTCTATAGGGAGGTGTAGTGGTTACTTCCTGGTCTATAGGGAGGTGTAGTGGTTACTTCCTGGTCTATAGGGAGGTGTAGTGGTTACTTCCTGGTCTATAGGGAGGTGTAGTGGTTACTTCCTGGTCTATAGGGAGGTGTAGTGGTTACTTCCTGGTCTATAGGGAGGTGTAGTGGTTACTTCCTGGTCTATAGGGAGGTGTAGTGCTTACTTCCTGGTCTATAGGGAGGTGTAGTGGTTACTTCCTGGTCTATAGGGAGGTGTGGTGGTTACTTCCTGGTCTATAGGGAGGTGTAGTGGTTACTTCCTGGTCTATAGGGAGGTGTAGTGGTTACTTCCTGGTCTATAGGGAGGTGTAGTGGTTACTTCCTGGTCTATAGGGAGGTGTAGTGGTTACTTCCTGGTCTATAGGGAGGTGTAGTGGTTACTTCCTGGTCTATAGGGAGGTGTAGTGGTTACTTCCTGGTCTATAGGGAGGTGTAGTGGTTACTTCCTGGTCTATAGGGAGGTGTAGTGCTTACTTCCTGGTCTATAGGGAGGTGTAGTGGTTACTTCCTGGTCTATAGGGAGGTGTAGTGGTTACTTCCTGGTCTATAGGGAGGTGTAGTGGTTACATCATTGTTGTTTCCGGCCGGTCCACCGTCTTGAAAACGCAATGTATTTCCCCATTGCCCATTTCTAAATCGTCTCGTTTAAAACAAATAAAAGCATAAACATTTGCATGGTTACCTTTCTGTGCATATTCATCCACAATCTATAGCTCAACATGTAAATATTCGCAATTAATCATAAAATAAAATAGCAGAATTTTATTTCAACCAAAAATGCTTTAACAATAATGTTAGTGATAGAAGGGGACTCATTTCCATGCGGCAGAATTGTTACAATAGCCAATAATTCATTTTCCCAATCAGGGTTTCCGTTAGAAAAAATTGTTGCCGGTCTCCGTGACCTGCAAGATTTCAATCTACCGGACAAATGAGATTAATTCCGGTCATAGTTTATTGAGCTTTAAAACAATTCATAGGCAGGCTATATAAAGAATGTCATCCTCAAGGCATGTAGATTTATAATATTATTACTTAAAACTAGGCTACTTTTGCGTATACAGTCATTAATTAATATATTCCAAATAAAATAAGTCCCTCGATACTCCGTGCTGCTGCTGACTTGAAATAAAATAGACAGCGTATGTGGGCAGTCGGTCCGACACTAAACAGCAGTCTGTTATAATCACATTTTTATGAGCTAACGAATTCCGTTATATTGGACATTTGTATTAATTATATCAAGCGAAGAACTGAGAAAGCAGAGAGACGGCAACATTATCGTGGTTTGCGTGACGACTCTCTCCACCTCGCAACGACTTATTTGCAAAGAGTATGGCGCTGCAGAGAAGCTGATTTAGCCGTTATTGGCTCTTTTCTGGGAACCGCACAGCAGCGCCCCCCACCCAACATTGGCTGAAAATGGCTGAATTGGAGTACTGCTGGAATACTGCATTGTGCTGTTGCCTCTCTGGCTCTGCAGCTTCACAAAAGTTCGCACACCCAGGACTAAGCTCTCGCTGACAACGTCGTTGTCATTATTAGAAGCAACGAGGAAACAAATGTAATGATCGTTTCGTTCATCGCATAGGCTATTTAATTTTAGCCTATTTTAATACAATTCAAATAATCAAATTGTGCTTAGACTCAGGGAATTATTTTCACCGGACATTAAGACCGGAGATATTAAATATGTCGGACTTCAACAGATTTTGCCGGTCAAATACCGGTAATTACCGGCTAACGGAAACGCTGTTCCCAATGATAAATCCCTATACGGGTGGATCTCGCGGGCGGTCCAAAGTGACGTCAGACTACACCTCCCTATAACCCTCAGAATCTCTCTGCAGTAACAGTAACAGGTGTTTATTCCACTCACAGGCTATAACCATCAGAATCTCTCTGTAGTAACAGAAGGTTTAGGCCATGGTTAGACTAGTGTATTTGTGGCATTTTTTTATACGTTTTTGAATACGTTTCAAGTCCCTATTACACAGAAATGCGTTTTTTGGCGTTTTTTTGTGGATACGGCTGAAACGCTAAATTGTGTTTGCGTTTTGGAGAAACGCTAAAATACGCGCCGACAACAGCGTGTAGTCTGCATGAGCCGTTGTTGCGGAAACGCCCATGCGCAGTAGATACCATCTGCGTGCCCTTCCGGTGACACTGTCCCAAACCAAATAGCTGCAGCTACTATGTGTTGTCAAGTTATTGTTATAAGGACCCCAGTCCAAGCTACAACAGTCTGCATTCCCTTAACAATTGTTTGTATTGAGCCGTATTGTATTGTACCCATATGCAATATGTTAAATAAAGTTTACATCCATTCATTCTGCTAGCATTACCGATTGGCACTGCCAATAACATGAGCTAGTGTTAGCCATCAAACCCTGTTAGCTCAAAGCTCCTCTTTCAACTTAACAAGCATTAAACAAAATGGCCCAGTCATCTATTCACCTTTGTTTAATACACACAGCGTTGTCTCTAATGTTATCTAACCACTGATAGCTCCCGATATCATCAGTTTGGTGCTGGCTAAGTAGCGTGAGCTAACGTTAGCTTCTAGCCACAATGCTATACTGTTATAATGGCATACTCCATTGACGTTAGCATGCAGCTAACAATGCTACCGATCTTTTTTTAGACTAAACTATCCGCTCTTGGTGGTCACTTGTGTTGATGTTAGTTTTGTTTCATCAACAAATGACAGGCAGAACACACAGTGAATGTATCCGTTTTGTTTATTGCACTTTTATTAGGCTTTGCTGAAAAATAATTGCTGCATTGAGTAAATAGGCAAGATGGTGGCGCCAGCGTTTCCGTTAGCCGGTAATTACCGGTATTTGTCCGGCAAAATCTCTTGAAGTCCGACATATTTAATTTCTCCGGTCTTAATGTCCGGTGAAAATAATTCCCTGAGTCTAAGCACAATTTGATTATTTGAATTGTATTAAAATAGGCTAAAATTAAATAGCCTATGCGATGAACGAAACGATCATTACATTTGTTTCCTCGTTGCTTCTAATAATGACAACGACGTTGTCAGCGAGAGCTTTAAAAACGTAGGTCTCGGTTCGCTTCATCGGACCAAACGCGAACCAAATATAGGAAGTGATTATTATTACCACTGCTCGCAGCACTCACTGCAAAACAAGCACACTGCATCTAATCTCTCTATCTATCTCTCTATCTCTCTATCTATCTATCTATCTATCTATCTATGTCTGTGCATCTTGGGAAGAAGGAAGAAAAAACGCAGCTTATTATTATTACCGAGGCGCGCGGCTTATTATTATTAAAACGGCTACTTGTGGGCACTCATAAAAACACCGTGGTCTACAAGTTTAGCGAGAGGATGGTGGTAAAGTAATGTGCTTCAATAGAACAATGGATCAATGCCATGTCAAAACTCGGCTCCGCTGATCTGGGCTCCGCAGTACACACACAGACACACACACACGCGCGCGCGCACACACAGGATCGCAGCCACACACACATTTCCACTGTCCAATAGACAAGCGCCCTTTTCGACCGCGTGACATTGAGGTGGAGAGAGTAGTCACGCAAACCACGATAATGTTGCCGGCTCTCTGCTTTCTCAGTTCTTCGCTTGATATAATTAATACAAATGTCCAATATAACGGAATTCGTTAGCTCATAAAAATGTGATTATAACAGACTGCTGTTTATATTGTTGCTGTTTTCTATTTTATTTCAAGTCAGCAGCAGCACGGAGACGGAGTATCGAGGGACTTATTTTATTTGGAATATATTAATGACTGTATACGCAAAAGTAGCCTAGTTTTAAGTAATAATATTATAAATCTACATGCCTTGAGGATGACATTCTTTATATAGCCTGCCTATCTCAATTGTTTTAAAGCTCAATAAACTATGACCGGAATTAATCTCATTTGTCCGGTAGTTGAAATCTTGCAGGTCACGGAGACCGGCAACAATTTTTTCTAACGGAAACCCTGGGTGGCGCGGCATAGGCGTCTGCCTTGTTGACATTTTCTTTGCTGGAGCTACCAGGAAGTGTATTGGCACATTCAAGTTCTGATTGGTTGAAATTGCCTTCATGTTCGCCACCTACTGCCACCTACTGCTTTGGCAGTGTACTACATCAGTGTGCTCAGGTGACAAAAAAAAAAAAAAACGAAAGTGTGACTCGAGGCGCAGGACGTCGCGGCGAAACGCGTATGACAATGATAAGAAAATGACACGAAAGGTGTAACCGCAGCCTTAGTAACATGTGTGTGTTTTTTATGTTTATTCCACTCACAGGCTTGGGCTTCTCCCTGGAGTTGCATTTCTTCAGATGTTTTGCTAGACAGTCTTCAAATACAGTACTGTGGAGAAAGAAAGCGATGACAATTTTAGGCATAGCAGTAGTCACAATATATTTATCATATCTATATTTATTTTACAATAAATGGAACAAAATAAAAGATTCGATTTTAACTAGGGATGAACCGACACCGATACGGGTCTGATAGATATACTAGGCTAAAATATGGTATCGGACAATTTCCCCAATACTACAATCTAGGCAACAATCTCAATACAAAATGGAAAATTCATAAAAGAATGTGTTCAACCAGGTGTTTCATTCCCCCCCTGTATGTAGACTGACCAAGGCATGATGTGCAACACAAAGCAGACTGTATGTAGACTAACATGATGTGCAACACAAAGCAGACTGTATGTAGACTAGGGGTGGGAATCACCAGTTTCATCACGATACGATATCGATTCTTTGGACAACGATACGATATTTGCCGATATCACAAAGTCTGCCACGATACGATTCGATTCGATTCAGGTGCCTGCGATCGATATGAGACGATATTATGTGCCCATTTAACACAATCAGTCACATTTAGATCAACTAAAAAAAGGCTACGGAAATATCAATTGACGTTTTTATTTTCGAGCTCTTCCAGACATTTAAATGAAAAACAATCTATTTTTTCTTAGCAGGCGCCCCGACCGAACTGTAGGAGTCGCTGTTTACAACGACCCGGACCCACCCCGCCAGCTTCTCCCACCCTCTAATACAGCCAATTGTATTAGTGTGAACGGCCAGCCAAGCTGGTGACAACCCCGGAGCTGTGAGCCGGATTCGAACAGGCGAATCCAGCTCACAGCTCCGGGGTTGGTGACGAACGCAATCTCCGCTACGCCACCTGACCGCCCCACAATCTATTGTTTTTAATACAAAAATAGACCTCCTGTTCACTGTAAAGTGCCACGTTTTTATATATTGAGCTTTAAACTTTAAGTAATAAAAAAATAAAATACAAAAAGTAAAATGTTTTGGAACTCACAACACGCAAGCTAAAACCCCTTCCTCTCCCAAACCGTTCCTACAATTGTTTTATGTTGCATGATGATCGTTTAAATATCAACATTATCTGTCCATCCTCAGTAAATAATATCAATATAATAATACTCCTGACTTCATCTGGTATTTTCAAACGCACACACACACACACACACACACACAGACAGAACGCGACGTGGGCATAAAAGAATGGCGACGATGCAAAGGTTGTTAGATGCATTTGACCCGTTGCGGGGAAAAAACTGCACAGACTTATATCGGGTCTCAAAATAGACGCTCCCTAGCGCTGCTCTGCTGTACAGAGCGACACGGAGTTTCAACAACAACACTGGGCGCGGGGCGGATATGACGTCACCGGATTTTCAAAATAAGAGTATCGCAATATGAATCGATCTTTTTACGTTGCATCGATCCTATTTGATTATTGATAATAGATCGATATATCGATCTGGATCGATGTATCGTCCCACCCCTAATGTAGACTGACATGATGTGCAACACAAAGGAGACTGTATGTAGACTGACATGATGTGCAGACTGTATGTAGACTGACATGATGTGCAGACTGTATGTAGACTGACATGATGTGCAGACTGTATGTAGACTGACATGATGTGCAGACTGTATGTAGACTGACATGATGTGCAGACTGTATGTAGACTGACATGATGTGCAGACTGTATGTAGACTGACATGATGTGCAACACAAAGCAGACTGTATGTAGACTGACATGATGTGCAGACTGTATGTAGACTGACATGACGTGCAACACAAAGCAGACTGTATGTAGACTGACATGATGTGCAGACTGTATGTAGACTGACATGATGTGCAGACTGTATGTAGACTAAACTAAGGTCAGCCCTACACGCCTGTTTGTTGTCCCCTAAACTAAGGTCAGTCCTACATGCCTGTTTGTTGTCCCCTAAACTAAGGTCAGTCCTACACGCCTGTTTGTTGTCCCTAAACTAAGGTCAGTCCTACATGCCTGTTTGTTGTCCCTAAACTAAGGTCAGTCCTACACGCCTGTTTGTTGTCCCTAAACTAAGGTCAGTCCTACACGCCTGTTTGTTGTCCCTAAACTAAGGTCAGTCCTACACGCCTGTTTGTTGTCCCCTAAACTAAGGTCAGTCCTACACGCCTGTTTGTTGTCCCTAAACTAAGGTCAGTCCTACATGCCTGTTTGTTGTCCCCTAAACTAAGGTCAGCCCTACACGCCTGTTTGTTGTCCCTAAACTAAGGTCAGTCCTACAGGCCTGTTTGTTGTCCCCTAAACTAAGGTCAGTCCTACACGCCTGTTTGTTGTCCCCTAAACTAAGGTCAGTCCTACACGCCTGTTTGTTGTCCCTAAACTAAGGTCAGCCCTACACGCCTGTTTGTTGTCCCTAAACTAAGGTCAGTCCTACACGCCTGTTTGTTGTCCCCTAAACTAAGGTCAGCCCTACACGCCTGTTTGTTGTCCCCTAAACTAAGGTCAGCCCTACACGCCTGTTTGTTGTCCCTAAACTAAGGTCAGTCCTACACGCCTGTTTGTTGTCCCCTAAACTAAGGTCAGCCCTACACGCCTGTTTGTTGTCCCCTAAACTAAGGTCAGTCCTACACGCCTGTTTGTTGTCCCCTAAAGTAAGGTCAGTCCTACACGCCCGTTTGTTGTCCCTAAACTAAGGTCAGTCCTACACGCCTGTTTGTTGTCCCTAAACTAAGGTCAGTCCTACACGCCTGTTTGTTGTCCCCTAAACTAAGGTCAGCCCTACACGCCTGTTTGTTGTCCCCTAAACTAAGGTCAGTCCTACACGCCTGTTTGTTGTCCCTAAACTAAGGTCAGTCCTACACGCCTGTTTGTTGTCCCTAAACTAAGGTCAGTCCTACACGCCTGTTTGTTGTCCCTAAACTAAGGTCAGTCCTACACGCCTGTTTGTTGTCCCCTAAACTAAGGTCAGCCCTACACGCCTGTTTGTTGTCCCTAAACTAAGGTCAGTCCTACACGCCTGTTTGTTGTCCCTAAACTAAGGTCAGTCCTACACGCCTGTTTGTTGTCCCCTAAACTAAGGTCAGTCCTACACGCCTGTTTGTTGTCCCCTAAACTAAGGTCAGTCCTACACGCCTGTTTGTTGTCCCCTAAACTAAGGTCAGTCCTACACGCCTGTTTGTTGTCCCCTAAACTAAGGTCAGTCCTACACGCCTGTTTGTTGTCCCCTAAACTAAGGTCAGTCCTACAGGCCTGTTTGTTGTCCCTAAACTAAGGTCAGTCCTACAGGCCTGTTTGTTGTCCCTAAACTAAGGTCAGCCCTACAGGCCTGTTTGTTGTCCCTAAACTAAGGTCAGTCCTACACGCCTGTTTGTTGTCCCTAAACTAAGGTCAGTCCTACAGGCCTGTTTGTTGTCCCTAAACTAAGGTCAGTCCTACAGGCCTGTTTGTTGTCCCTAAACTAAGGTCAGCCCTACACGCCCGTTTGTTGTCCCTAAACTAAGGTCAGTCCTACACGCCTGTTTGTTGTCCCCTAAACTAAGGTCAGTCCTACACGCCTGTTTGTTGTCCCTAAACTAAGGTCAGTCCTACACGCCTGTTTGTTGTCCCCTAAACTAAGGTCAGTCCTACACGCCTGTTTGTTGTCCCCTAAACTAAGGTCAGTCCTACACGCCTGTTTGTTGTCCCCTAAACTAAGGTCAGTCCTACACGCCTGTTTGTTGTCCCTAAACTAAGGTCAGTCCTACACGCCTGTTTGTTGTCCCTAAACTAAGGTCAGTCCTACACGCCTGTTTGTTGTCCCCTAAACTAAGGTCAGCCCTACACGCCTGTTTGTTGTCCCTAAACTAAGGTCAGCCCTACACGCCTGTTTGTTGTCCCCTAAACTAAGGTCAGTCCTACACGCCTGTTTGTTGTCCCCTAAACTAAGGTCAGTCCTACACGCCTGTTTGTTGTCCCTAAACTAAGGTCAGTCCTACACGCCTGTTTGTTGTCCCTAAACTAAGGTCAGTCCTACACGCCTGTTTGTTGTCCCTAAACTAAGGTCAGCCCTACACGCCTGTTTGTTGTCCCTAAACTAAGGTCAGCCCTACACGCCTGTTTGTTGTCCCTAAACTAAGGTCAGTCCTACACGCCTGTTTGTTGTCCCCTAAACTAAGGTCAGTCCTACACGCCTGTTTGTTGTCCCTAAACTAAGGTCAGTACTACACGCCTGTTTGTTGTCCCCTAAACTAAAGTCAGTCCTACACGCCTGTTTGTTGTCCCCTAAACTAAGGTCAGCCCTACACGCCTGTTTGTTGTCCCCTAAACTAAGGTCAGTCCTACACGCCTGTTTGTTGTCCCCTAAACTAAGGTCAGCCCTACAGGCCTGTTTGTTGTCCCTAAACTAAGGTCAGTCCTACACGCCTGTTTGTTGTCCCCTAAACTAAGGTCAGCCCTACACGCCTGTTTGTTGTCCCCTAAACTAAGGTCAGTCCTACACGCCTGTTTGTTGTCCCCTAAACTAAGGTCAGTCCTACAGGCCTGTTTGTTGTCCCTAAACTAAGGTCAGTCCTACACGCCTGTTTGTTGTCCCCTAAACTAAGGTCAGCCCTACACGCCTGTTTGTTGTCCCCTAAACTAAGGTCAGTCCTACACGCCTGTTTGTTGTCCCCTAAACTAAGGTCAGTCCTACACGCCTGTTTGTTGTCCCCTAAACTAAGGTCAGTCCTACACGCCTGTTTGTTGTCCCCTAAACTAAGGTCAGCCCTACACGCCTGTTTGTTGTCCCCTAAACTAAGGTCAGCCCTACAGGCCTGTTTGTTGTCCCTAAACTAAGGTCAGCCCTACACGCCTGTTTGTTGTCCCTAAACTAAGGTCAGTCCTACACACCTGTTTGTTGTCCCCTAAACTAAGGTCAGTCCTACACGCCTGTTTGTTGTCCCTAAACTAAGGTCAGCCCTACACGCCCGTTTGTTGTCCCTAAACTAAGGTCAGCCCTACAGGCCTGTTTGTTGTCCCTAAACTAAGGTCAGTCCTACAGGCCTGTTTGTTGTCCCTAAACTAAGGTCAGTCCTACAGGCCTGTTTGTTGTCCCTAAACTAAGGTCAGCCCTACACGCCTGTTTGTTGTCCCCTAAACTAAGGTCAGTCCTACACGCCTGTTTGTTGTCCCCTAAACTAAGGTCAGTCCTACACGCCTGTTTGTTGTCCCCTAAACTAAGGTCAGTCCTACACGCCTGTTTGTTGTCCCCTAAACTAAGGTCAGCCCTACACGCCTGTTTGTTGTCCCTAAACTAAGGTCAGCCCTACACGCCCGTTTGTTGTCCCTAAACTAAGGTCAGTCCTACACGCCTGTTTGTTGTCCCCTAAACTAAGGTCAGTCCTACACGCCTGTTTGTTGTCCCTAAACTAAGGTCAGTCCTACACGCCTGTTTGTTGTCCCCTAAACTAAGGTCAGTCCTACACGCCTGTTTGTTGTCCCCTAAACTAAGGTCAGTCCTACACGCCTGTTTGTTGTCCCCTAAACTAAGGTCAGTCCTACACGCCTGTTTGTTGTCCCTAAACTAAGGTCAGTCCTACACGCCTGTTTGTTGTCCCTAAACTAAGGTCAGTCCTACACGCCTGTTTGTTGTCCCCTAAACTAAGGTCAGCCCTACACGCCTGTTTGTTGTCCCTAAACTAAGGTCAGCCCTACACGCCTGTTTGTTGTCCCCTAAACAAAGGTCAGTCCTACACGCCTGTTTGTTGTCCCTAAACTAAGGTCAGTCCTACACGCCTGTTTGTTGTCCCTAAACTAAGGTCAGCCCTACAGGCCTGTTTGTTGTCCCCTAAACTAAGGTCAGTCCTACACGCCTGTTTGTTGTCCCTAAACTAAGGTCAGTCCTACACGCCTGTTTGTTGTCCCTAAACTAAGGTCAGTCCAACACGCCTGTTTGTTGTCCCAAAACTAAGGTCAGTCCTACACGCCTGTTTGTTGTCCCTAAACTAAGGTCAGTCCTACACGCCTGTTTGTTGTCCCTAAACTAAGGTCAGCCCTACACGCCTGTTTGTTGTCCCTAAACTAAGGTCAGTCCAACACGCCTGTTTGTTGTCCCTAAACTAAGGTCAGTCCTACACGCCTGTTTGTTGTCCCCTAAACTAAGGTCAGTCCTACACGCCTGTTTGTTGTCCCTAAACTAAGGTCAGTACTACACGCCTGTTTGTTGTCCCCTAAACTAAAGTCAGTCCTACACGCCTGTTTGTTGTCCCCTAAACTAAGGTCAGCCCTACACGCCTGTTTGTTGTCCCCTAAACTAAGGTCAGTCCTACACGCCTGTTTGTTGTCCCCTAAACTAAGGTCAGTCCTACACGCCTGTTTGTTGTCCCCTAAACTAAGGTCAGCCCTACAGGCCTGTTTGTTGTCCCTAAACTAAGGTCAGTCCTACACGCCTGTTTGTTGTCCCCTAAACTAAGGTCAGCCCTACACGCCTGTTTGTTGTCCCCTAAACTAAGGTCAGTCCTACACGCCTGTTTGTTGTCCCCTAAACTAAGGTCAGTCCTACACGCCTGTTTGTTGTCCCCTAAACTAAGGTCAGCCCTACACGCCTGTTTGTTGTCCCTAAACTAAGGTCAGCCCTACACGCCTGTTTGTTGTCCCTAAACTAAGGTCAGTCCTACACACCTGTTTGTTGTCCCCTAAACTAAGGTCAGTCCTACACGCCTGTTTGTTGTCCCTAAACTAAGGTCAGCCCTACACGCCTGTTTGTTGTCCCTAAACTAAGGTCAGCCCTACAGGCCTGTTTGTTGTCCCTAAACTAAGGTCAGTCCTACACGCCTGTTTGTTGTCCCTAAACTAAGGTCAGTCCTACATGCCTGTTTGTTGTCCCTAAACTAAGGTCAGCTCTACACGCCTGTTTGTTGTCCCTAAACTAAGGTCAGTCCTACACGCCTGTTTGTTGTCCCTAAACTAAGGTCAGTCCTACACGCCTGTTTGTTGTCCCCTAAACTAAGGTCAGCCCTACACGCCTGTTTGTTGTCCCTAAACTAAGGTCAGTCCTACACGCCTGTTTGTTGTCCCTAAACTAAGGTCAGTCCTACACGCCTGTTTGTTGTCCCCTAAACTAAGGTCAGTCCTACACGCCTGTTTGTTGTCCCTAAACTAAGGTCAGCTCTACACGCCTGTTTGTTGTCCCTAAACTAAGGTCAGTCCTACACGCCTGTTTGTTGTCCCCTAAACTAAGGTCAGCCCTACACGCCTGTTTGTTGTCCCCTAAACTAAGGTCAGTCCTACATGCCTGTTTGTTGTCCCTAAACTAAGGTCAGCCCTACACGCCTGTTTGTTGTCCCCTAAACTAAGGTCAGTCCTACTCGCCTGTTTGTTGTCCCTAAACTAAGGTCAGTCCTACACGCCTGTTTGTTGTCCCCTAAACTAAGGTCAGCCCTACACGCCTGTTTGTTGTCCCCTAAACTAAGGTCAGTCCTACTCGCCTGTTTGTTGTCCCTAAACTAAGGTCAGTCCTACACGCCTGTTTGTTGTCCCTAAACTAAGGTCAGTCCTACACGCCTGTTTGTTGGCCCTAAACTAAGGTCAGTCCTACATGCCTGTTTGTTGTCCCTAAACTAAGGTCAGTCCTACACGCCTGTTTGTTGTCCCTAAACTAAGGTCAGCCCTACACGCCTGTTTGTTGTCCCTAAACTAAGGTCAGCCCTACACGCCTGTTTGTTGTCCCTAAACTAAGGTCAGTCCTACACGCCTGTTTGTTGTCCCTAAACTAAGGTCAGTCCTACACGCCTGTTTGTTGTCCCCTAAACTAAGGTCAGCCCTACACGCCTGTTTGTTGTCCCTAAACTAAGGTCAGTCCTACACGCCTGTTTGTTGTCCCTAAACTAAGGTCAGTCCTACACGCCTGTTTGTTGTCCCTAAACTAAGGTCAGCCCTACACGCCTGTTTGTTGTCCCTAAACTAAGGTCAGTCCTACACGCCTGTTTGTTGTCCCCTAAACTAAGGTCAGTCCTACACGCCTGTTTGTTGTCCCTAAACTAAGGTCAGTCCTACACGCCTGTTTGTTGTCCCTAAACTAAGGTCAGCCCTACACGCCTGTTTGTTGTCCCTAAACTAAGGTCAGCCCTACACGCCTGTTTGTTGTCCCCTAAACTAAGGTCAGTCCTACACGCCTGTTTGTTGTCCCCTAAACTAAGGTCAGTCCTACACGCCTGTTTGTTGTCCCTAAACTAAGGTCAGCCCTACACGCCTGTTTGTTGTCCCTAAACTAAGGTCAGTCCTACACGCCTGTTTGTTGTCCCTAAACTAAGGTCAGTCCTACACGCCTGTTTGTTGTCCCCTAAACTAAGGTCAGCCCTACACGCCTGTTTGTTGTCCCTAAACTAAGGTCAGTCCTACAGGCCTGTTTGTTGTCCCCTAAACTAAGGTCAGTCCTACACGCCTGTTTGTTGTCCCTAAACTAAGGTCAGTCCTACACGCCTGTTTGTTGTCCCCTAAACTAAGGTCAGTCCTACACGCCTGTTTGTTGTCCCCTAAACTAAGGTCAGTCCTACACGCCTGTTTGTTGTCCCCTAAACTAAGGTCAGTCCTACACGCCTGTTTGTTGTCCCTAAACTAAGGTCAGTCCTACACGCCTGTTTGTTGTCCCTAAACTAAGGTCAGTCCTACACGCCTGTTTGTTGTCCCTAAACTAAGGTCAGCCCTACACGCCTGTTTGTTGTCCCCTAAACTAAGGTCAGTCCTACACGCCTGTTTGTTGTCCCCTAAACTAAGGTCAGTCCTACACGCCTGTTTGTTGTCCCCTAAACTAAGGTCAGCCCTACACGCCTGTTTATTGTCCCCTAAACTAAGGTCAGTCCTACACGCCTGTTTGTTGTCCCCTAAACTAAGGTCAGTCCTACACGCCTGTTTGTTGTCCCCTAAACTAAGGTTAGTCCTACACGCCTGTTTGTTGTCCCCTAAACTAAGGTCAGTCCTACACGCCTGTTTGTTGTCCCCTAAACTAAGGTCAGTCCTACACGCCTGTTTGTTGTCCCTAAACTAAGGTCAGTCCTACACGCCTGTTTGTTGTCCCTAAACTAAGGTCAGTCCTACACGCCTGTTTGTTGGCCCTAAACTAAGGTCAGTCCTACACGCCTGTTTGTTGTCCCTAAACTAAGGTCAGCCCTACACGCCTGTTTGTTGTCCCTAAACTAAGGTCAGTCCTACACGCCTGTTTGTTGTCCCTAAACTAAGGTCAGTCCTACACGCCTGTTTGTTGTCCCTAAACTAAGGTCAGTCCTACATGCCTGTTTGTTGTCCCTAAACTAAGGTCAGTCCTACAGGCCTGTTTGTTGTCCCTAAACTAAGGTCAGCCCTACACGCCTGTTTGTTGTCCCTAAACTAAGGTCAGTCCTACATGCCTGTTTGTTGTCCCTAAACTAAGGTCAGTCCTACACGCCTGTTTGTTGTCCCTAAACTAAGGTCAGCCCTACACGCCTGTTTGTTGTCCCTAAACTAAGGTCAGTCCTACACGCCCGTTTGTTGTCCCTAAACTAAGGTCAGTCCTACACGCCCGTTTGTTGTCCCCTAAACTAAGGTCAGTCCTACAGGCCTGTTTGTTGTCCCTAAACTAAGGTCAGTCCTACACGCCTGTTTGTTGTCCCTAAACTAAGGTCAGTCCTACACGCCTGTTTGTTGTCCCCTAAACTAAGGTTAGTCCTACACGCCTGTTTGTTGTCCCTAAACTAAGGTCAGTCCTACACGCCTGTTTGTTGTCCCCTAAACTAAGGTCAGTCCTACACGCCTGTTTGTTGTCCCCTAAACTAAGGTCAGTCCTACACGCCTGTTTGTTGTCCCTAAACTAAGGTCAGTCCTACACGCCTGTTTGTTGTCCCTAAACTAAGGTCAGTCCTACACGCCTGTTTGTTGTCCCTAAACTAAGGTCAGTCCTACACGCCTGTTTGTTGTCCCCTAAACTAAGGTCAGCCCTACATGCCCGTTTGTTGTCCCTAAACTAAGGTCAGTCCTACACGCCTGTTTGTTGTCCCCTAAACTAAGGTCAGTCCTACACGCCTGTTTGTTGTCCCCTAAACTAAGGTCAGTCCTACACGCCTGTTTGTTGTCCCCTAAACTAAGGTCAGTCCTACACGCCTGTTTGTTGTCCCCTAAACTAAGGTCAGCCCTACATGCCCGTTTGTTGTCCCTAAACTAAGGTCAGTCCTACACGCCTGTTTGTTGTCCCCTAAACTAAGGTCAGTCCTACACGCCTGTTTGTTGTCCCCTAAACTAAGGTCAGTCCTACAGGCCTGTTTGTTGTCCCTAAACTAAGGTCAGTCCTACACGCCTGTTTGTTGTCCCCTAAACTAAGGTCAGTCCTACACGCCTGTTTGTTGTCCCCTAAACTAAGGTCAGGCCTACACGCCTGTTTGTTGTCCCTAAACTAAGGTCAGCCCTACACGCCTGTTTGTTGTCCCTAAACTAAGGTCAGTCCTACACGCCTGTTTGTTGTCCCCTAAACTAAGGTCAGTCCTACACGCCTGTTTGTTGTCCCTAAACTAAGGTCAGCCCTACACGCCTGTTTGTTGTCCCCTAAACTAAGGTCAGTCCTACACGCCTGTTTGTTGTCCCTAAACTAAGGTCAGTCCTACACGCCTGTTTGTTGTCCCCTAAACTAAGGTCAGTCCTACAGGCCTGTTTGTTGTCCCTAAACTAAGGTCAGTCCTACACGCCTGTTTGTTGTCCCCTAAACTAAGGTCAGCCCTACACGCCCGTTTGTTGTCCCCTAAACTAAGGTCAGCCCTACACGCCTGTTTGTTGTCCCCTAAACTAAGGTCAGCCCTACACGCCTGTTTGTTGTCCCCTAAACTAAGGTCAGTCCTACACGCCTGTTTGTTGTCCCTAAACTAAGGTCAGTCCTACACGCCTGTTTGTTGTCCCCTAAACTAAGGTCAGTCCTACACGCCTGTTTGTTGTCCCCTAAACTAAGGTCAGTCCTACACGCCTGTTTGTTGTCCCCTAAACTAAGGTCAGTCCTACACGCCTGTTTGTTGTCCCTAAACTAAGGTCAGCCCTACACGCCTGTTTGTTGTCCCTAAACTAAGGTCAGCCCTACACGCCTGTTTGTTGTCCCTAAACTAAGGTCAGCCCTACACGCCTGTTTGTTGTCCCTAAACTAAGGTCAGCCCTACACGCCTGTTTGTTGTCCCCTAAACTAAGGTCAGTCCTACACGCCTGTTTGTTGTCCCTAAACTAAGGTCAGTCCTACACGCCTGTTTGTTGTCCCTAAACTAAGGTCAGTCCTACACGCCTGTTTGTTGTCCCTAAACTAAGGTCAGCCCTACACGCCTGTTTGTTGTCCCCTAAACTAAGGTCAGTCCTACACGCCTGTTTGTTGTCCCTAAACTAAGGTCAGCCCTACACGCCTGTTTGTTGTCCCCTAAACTAAGGTCAGCCCTACACGCCTGTTTGTTGTCCCTAAACTAAGGTCAGTCCTACACGCCTGTTTGTTGTCCCTAAACTAAGGTCAGTCCTACAGGCCTGTTTGTTGTCCCTAAACTAAGGTCAGTCCTACACACCTGTTTGTTGTCCCTAAACTAAGGTCAGTCCTACACGCCTGTTTGTTGTCCCTAAACTAAGGTCAGTCCTACACGCCTGTTTGTTGTCCCCTAAACTAAGGTCAGTCCTACACGCCTGTTTGTTGTCCCTAAACTAAGGTCAGTCCTACACGCCTGTTTGTTGTCCCTAAACTAAGGTCAGTCCTACACGCCTGTTTGTTGTCCCTAAACTAAGGTCAGTCCTACACGCCTGTTTGTTGTCCCTAAACTAAGGTCAGCCCTACACGCCTGTTTGTTGTCCCTAAACTAAGGTCAGTTCTACACGCCTGTTTGTTGTCCCTAAACTAAGGTCAGTCCTACACGCCTGTTTGTTGTCCCCTAAACTAAGGTCAGTCCTACACGCCTGTTTGTTGTCCCCTAAACTAAGGTCAGCCCTACACGCCTGTTTGTTGTCCCCTAAACTAAGGTCAGTCCTACACGCCTGTTTGTTGTCCCCTAAACTAAGGTCAGTCCTACACGCCTGTTTGTTGTCCCTAAACTAAGGTCAGTCCTACACGCCTGTTTGTTGTCCCCTAAACTAAGGTCAGTCCTACACGCCTGTTTGTTGTCCCCTAAACTAAGGTCAGTCCTACACGCCTGTTTGTTGTCCCCTAAACTAAGGTCAGCCCTACATGCCCGTTTGTTGTCCCTAAACTAAGGTCAGTCCTACACGCCTGTTTGTTGTCCCCTAAACTAAGGTCAGTCCTACACGCCTGTTTGTTGTCCCCTAAACTAAGGTCAGTCCTACAGGCCTGTTTGTTGTCCCTAAACTAAGGTCAGTCCTACACGCCTGTTTGTTGTCCCTAAACTAAGGTCAGCCCTACACGCCTGTTTGTTGTCCCCTAAACTAAGGTCAGTCCTACACGCCTGTTTGTTGTCCCTAAACTAAGGTCAGTCCTACACGCCTGTTTGTTGTCCCTAAACTAAGGTCAGTCCTACACGCCTGTTTGTTGTCCCTAAACTAAGGTCAGTCCTACACGCCTGTTTGTTGTCCCTAAACTAAGGTCAGTCCTACACGCCTGTTTGTTGTCCCTAAACTAAGGTCAGCCCTACACGCCTGTTTGTTGTCCCTAAACTAAGGTCAGTCCTACACGCCTGTTTGTTGTCCCTAAACTAAGGTCAGCCCTACACGCCTGTTTGTTGTCCCCTAAACTAAGGTCAGTCCTACACGCCCGTTTGTTGTCCCTAAACTAAGGTCAGTCCTACACGCCTGTTTGTTGTCCCCTAAACTAAGGTCAGTCCTACACGCCTGTTTGTTGTCCCCTAAACTAAGGTCAGTCCTACACGCCTGTTTGTTGTCCCTAAACTAAGGTCAGCCCTACACGCCTGTTTGTTGTCCCTAAACTAAGGTCAGTCCTACACGCCTGTTTGTTGTCCCCTAAACTAAGGTCAGTCCTACACGCCTGTTTGTTGTCCCTAAACTAAGGTCAGCCCTACACGCCTGTTTGTTGTCCCTAAACTAAGGTCAGTCCTACACGCCTGTTTGTTGTCCCCTAAACTAAGGTCAGTCCTACACGCCTGTTTGTTGTCCCTAAACTAAGGTCAGCCCTACACGCCTGTTTGTTGTCCCTAAACTAAGGTCAGTCCTACACGCCTGTTTGTTGTGCCTAAACTAAGGTCAGCCCTACACGCCTGTTTGTTGTCCCTAAACTAAGGTCAGCCCTACACGCCTGTTTGTTGTCCCTAAACTAAGGTCAGCCCTACACGCCTGTTTGTTGTCCCTAAACTAAGGTCAGTCCTACACGCCTGTTTGTTGTCCCCTAAACTAAGGTCAGTCCTACACGCCTGTTTGTTGTCCCTAAACTAAGGTCAGCCCTACACGCCTGTTTGTTGTCCCTAAACTAAGGTCAGTCCTACACGCCTGTTTGTTGTCCCCTAAACTAAGGTCAGCCCTACACGCCTGTTTGTTGTCCCTAAACTAAGGTCAGTCCTACACGCCTGTTTGTTGTCCCTAAACTAAGGTCAGTCCTACACGCCTGTTTGTTGTCCCCTAAACTAAGGTCAGTCCTACACGCCTGTTTGTTGTCCCTAAACTAAGGTCAGTCCTACACGCCCGTTTGTTGTCCCCTAAACTAAGGTCAGTCCTACACGCCTGTTTGTTGTCCCCTAAACTAAGGTCAGTCCTACACGCCTGTTTGTTGTCCCTAAACTAAGGTCAGTCCTACACGCCTGTTTGTTGTCCCCTAAACTAAGGTCAGCCCTACACGCCTGTTTGTTGTCCCTAAACTAAGGTCAGTCCTACAGGCCTGTTTGTTGTCCCCTAAACTAAGGTCAGCCCTACACGCCTGTTTGTTGTCCCCTAAACTAAGGTCAGCCCTACAGGCCTGTTTGTTGTCCCTAAACTAAGGTCAGCCGTACACGCCTGTTTGTTGTCCCTAAACTAAGGTCAGTCCTACACGCCTGTTTGTTGTCCCTAAACTAAGGTCAGTCCTACACGCCTGTTTGTTGTCCCTAAACTAAGGTCAGTCCTAGACGCCCGTTTGTTGTCCCCTAAACTAAGGTCAGTCCTACACGCCTGTTTGTTGTCCCTAAACTAAGGTCAGTCCTACACGCCCGTTTGTTGTCCCCTAAACTAAGGTCAGTCCTACACGCCCGTTTGTTGTCCCTAAACTAAGGTCAGCCCTACATGCCTGTTTGTTGTCCCTAAACTAAGGTCAGCCCTACACGCCTGTTTGTTGTCCCTAAACTAAGGTCAGTCCTACACGCCTGTTTGTTGTCCCTAAACTAAGGTCAGCCCTACACGCCTGTTTGTTGTCCCTAAACTAAGGTCAGTCCTACACGCCTGTTTGTTGTCCCTAAACTAAGGTCAGCCCTACACGCCTGTTTGTTGTCCCTAAACTAAGGTCAGTCCTACACGCCTGTTTGTTGTCCCCTAAACTAAGGTCAGTCCTACACGCCTGTTTGTTGTCACCTAAACTAAGGTCAGCCCTACACGCCTGTTTGTTGTCCCCTAAACTAAGATGGCGGCGGTCTCGTGGCATCAGTGTCTTTGAGAATCTACAGACTACATTTACATTTACATTTAGTCATTTAGCTGACGCTTTTATCCAAAGCGACTTACAAGTTCTGTACGACAAGCCATCAGGAAGAGCACAACTCTATCAGCTGAGTAACAATGTTCATCAAAGTGTTGAGTGCTACAGTGTAGGTTAGTTTATTAGGACAAGTGCATGACAGTATGGTTAGTTAGGGTTAGATTTTTTTTTTTTTTTTTTTTTTTATTCAGATAATGGTTGAAGAAGTGAGTCTTTAGTCGACGGCGAAAGATTGGACGTGTTTCGGCTGTCCTAACTGGGGTGGGTAGTTCATTCCACCATTGTGGGGCAAGGACTGAGAATAGGCGACTTCTCTTTGATGACCCTCCCGGAGCTTGGATAGGAGTAGGTCTGAGGCGGCCAGAAGATGCAGAGCGTAGGGGTCTTGAGGGTGTGTAGTTAGAGACCATTGACCGGAGGTAGGCGGGAGCAGTTCCCTTTGCCGCACGGTATGCTAGGTCAAGGGCCTTGAAGCGGATTCGTGCAGCAATGGGGAGCCAGTGCAGGTCCCTAAGAAGTGGGGTGACATGGGCCGACTTCGGTAGGTTTGAGATCAGGCAGGCCGCTGCGTTCTGAATGAGTTGAAGAGGCTTAGTGGCAGTGGCCGGGAGGCCAGCGAGCAGTGCGTTGCAGTAGTCGAGGCGGGAGATGACTGTTGATTGGACGAGGAGTTGGGTGGCTTCTTTTGTCAGGAAGGGGCGTATCCTTCTGACGTTGCTCAGGAGGAATCGGCAGGTTCTGGTTGTCGCTGCGATGTGAGCAGAGAAGTTCAACTGGTCGTCGAGGACAACACCAAGGTTCTTGGCGGTCGGGGACGCGGTCACAGCTGCATTCTCGACTGTGATGGAAAGGTCGGTCAGGGGGGAGGATTTGGCCGGCAGGTGGAGCAATTCTGTTTTGCTTAGGTTCAGTTTGAGGTGGTTGGTCGTCATCCAGGCGGAGATGTCGGACAGACAGGCCGAGATCCGCTCAGAGACGTGGATATCTGAGGGAGGGAAGGAGAGGAAGAGTTGAGTATCGTCGGCATAACAGTGGTAGGAGAAGCCATGAGACGTGATAATGTTACCCAGTGATTTAGTGTAGAGGGAGAAGAGAAGGGGTCCTAAAACCGAGCCCTGGGGGACACCCGTCCGCAGGGGGCGGGTGGCCGACAGGGTCCCTCTCCATGACACTTGGTAGGAGCGGTCATTGAGGTATGATGACAACCATGTCAGCGCAGAGCCAGCCACTCCCATTCCTGCGAGGGCCGCGAGGAGGATCTGGTGGTTGACTGTGTCGAAGGCTGCAGATAGATCTAGGAGAATCAGGACAGAGGAGAGGCCTTTCGCTTTTGCTAAGTGAAGTGCCTCTGTGACCGCAATCAGTTCAGTTCAGCATCATGAGCTTCAGTTCAGCATCATGAGCTTCAGTTCAGCATCATGAGCTTCAGTTCAGCATCATGAGCTTCAGTTCAGCATCATGAGCTTCAGTTCAGCATCATGAGCTTCAGTTCAGTTCAGCATCATGAGCTTCAGTTCAGTTCAGCATCATGAGCTTCAGTTCAGCATCATGAGCTTCAGTTCAGTTCAGCATCATGAGCTTCAGTTCAGCATCATGAGCTTCAGTTCAGCATCATGAGCTTCAGTTCAGTTCAGCATCATGAGCTTCAGTTCAGTTCAGCATCATGAGCTTCAGTTCAGCATCATGAGCTTCAGTTCAGCATCATGAGCTTCAGTTCAGTTCAGTATCATGAGCTTCAGTTCAGCATCTATTTCTTTCTTTTTTCTCTTTTTCTTTTCCCCTTTGTTTCTTTTTCTCTCTTTTTTCTTCTTTTATCTTTTCTTTTTCCCCCTTTTTTCTCTTTTCTTTTAATTTTCTCTTTTTTTCTCTCTTTTTTTTCCTCTATTGTCCAACTCTTAGGGCGTTTTCACACCTGGCTCGTTTGGAGCTGTTGATCCGAAACCTGGAGCGTTTCCCCCCTATTTCGGTTCAGTTGGGCATATATGAACACATTATATAAGTCAAGATAGACTGCGCTCACAAAATATAACACTGGGTGCTGAAATCCCGTGGAGTATAATAGAAAAAGAAAGCAATACGCTTGGACCAGCACTCACAGATTTTGGTTATTTAATGGCAGCCTGAAACAAACATGTTTTGGAACAATTATGTTCCTTCCTCAGTGTTGATGGCTAGCAAATGTTCTCACCGACAATATTGTTTATATACCAAGCAAAGCAGGAAGTGACATCATCCACAGGTGTGTTGAGAGTTGCTATAAGGTCGAATTTGACCCAGGAAGTACTTTGATGCCAAGAGTCCATTCTTAAGTCGAAATTACCACAATGTACAAATAATAAATGTAGATATAAAATATATAAACATAAAATTGTTATACTAGAAACAAAAAACAAAAATAACATCTAGTATGTATGGCTAGATAGGTACACTCTAATGCCTTATTCATTTTAAATATAAACAATAAACATTGAACAAGAAACCCTTAGGTAAATAAGTCCGCCCTTTGGCGTAAAGTCAAAACTCTTTTTTTGAGCCTCATAATAAAGAGGAAAAAAGAGGAAAAAACTTTAGTCGAAATTACCACAATATACAAATGATAAATGTAGATATAAAATTTAAATTAAAATTGTTGTTATACTAGAAACAAAAAACAAAAATTAAAATAACAATAACATCTAGTATGTATGGCTAGATAGATACACTCTAATGCCTTATTCATTTTAAATATAAACAATAAAAAGTAAACAAGAAACCCTTGGGTAAATAAGTCCGCCATTAGGCGTAAAGTCAAACTCTTTTTTTGAGCCTCATAATAAAGAGGAAAAAAGAGGAAAAAACGACACCTGTTCGGTGTGTCTAAGGTTATTAGTCTTACAAATGGCTCTTTAAAATAGATCTATAGTCTAATCATTAATACTCCCTTGTATACTTAGATACTTGTTGCTTAAATAACCAAATGCCCTTATTTGTTGGGCTAAATGGATCTTACTCGTATTTAATGAACCAGGCTTACCCTCCATACATCTTTCTAAGGATACTAAAACTAATAATCGGCCTTAATGGGAAAAGTATTTAAAGGAAGCAGGTCAAAACGTTTTCTTCATTCATCCCTCTTGGTTCTATACAGTTAAAGAGGTGAATATAATAACACTCCCTTTGCAAAAGTAGCTTATGCCTGTCACCTCCCCTGGCGGGCCTATGTATTAACTCTAGACCCATATAACGGAGATCTTTGACCGCATGCTTGCAAGTATTGAAGTGTCTAGCTACCGCAGATTTGACATCTGAATTTCTGATTGAACACTTATGTTCACTGATTCTTAATTTGAATGGTCTCGTTGTTTTGCCTACATATGAAAAATCACAAGGACATTTCAGCAGGTATACTATGTTGGAGGAATTGCAGGTAATATGTCCTTTAACCGATATCCGTTTGCCCGTTTTTGGGTGTGTATAACTTTTGTCTTTGATCATCCCTTGGCAATGTACACAAGATTGACAGGGAAAATTCCCATCAGGGATGTTAGACATAAAGTGAGTCGGTTTTATTATGGGAAAATCCGTTTTCACAAGCAGATTTGAGAGATTCGCTTGTCTTTTGTAGTAGTAATTGGGCGAATGTTGAAACGCCGTTCCAATTAGAGGATCCGACTGTAAAATATGCCAGTATTTATTAACAATGGTACGTATGTCTCTAGTAATCGGGCTGTAAGTAGACACAAAGGCTACTTTATCAGAGTGTACCTTATTCTTCTTAGGGGCCAGTAACGAGGATCTGTCAATCTGCTGTGTTTTGTGCAGCCTTAGCTGTTAAAATATCACTGTATCCTCTGTCGTGAAAATTCTCCCGTAGGGTTTCGGCTTGGGCCTTGAATCTGACCTCCGTGTCACAGATTCTCTTATACCGGAGTATTTGGCTGAAAGGTAGACTATTTTTTAAAGCCGGGGTATGGTAGCTAGAGAAATGGAGAAACGAGTTTCTGTCTGTCTCTTTTTTGAAGACCTCTGTATGTAATGAAGTCCCACTTGGGGCTTTGTTGATTAAGACGTCCAAAAAGGGTAGCGATTGCAAATCAAACTTCAAAGTAAATTTTATCGTTAATCTACAAGAGTTGAGATATTCAAGGAAGTCATGAAGCTCAGACGATGTACCTGACCAAATAAAGAATAGGTCATCTATATAGCGCATTTAGGATTTGACGTGTTTCTCAAACAGGTTATTTTTAAAAACATGTTCTAGTTCAAATTTGGACATAAAAAGATTATCTAGGTTCACTGCGGCTGGCGAGCCCATGCCGAGTCCTCTGTTCTGCAAATAATATGTATCTTGAAATCTAAAGTAATTCCTCGTAAGCACTAGATCGGCTAGTCTAACTAGTGCGTCTGTGGAGGGGAGTGATTCTGCTCTCGAGTTTAAATAAAAACTCAATGCGTCTAACGCATCAGCATGTGGAATGCTAGGGTACAGGCTGACTACATCCATTGTAACAAGAAAGTCTGTGGGACTAATATTACAGGCCAGAAGCCCACTCAGGAAGGAAGTAGTGTCTTTTAAATACCCGCGTTGTGAAGAGGCCAAATCCTTAATATGTGCGTCTATATATTGCGAAATTTTCTCTGTGGCAGAGCCTATGCCGGAGACTATAGGTCTACCTGGAGGGTTAACTAGATCTTTGTGGATCTTGGGTAAGGTGTAAATGATAGGCGTAATTGGGTGCTCTACAAACATAAATTTAAATTCATTTTCAGTGATTACTTCAGCTAATCTGAGGCTTTTTAGGACTGTTTTAATTTCCGTAGAAAATCGGAACACTGGATCTGAATTTAACTGGGTATTAGGGCTGACCTTCGAAGCTTTTTTTGGCAATCGAAGCTTCGGGGCCGAGCTTCGATTTTAATTCGAAGCTTCAAAAATAAATAAAAATAAAAATAAGAAAAAAAAAAATTTTAATTTTTTTTTTTATTTAATTTTTTTTAATTTTTTTTTGTATCTTATGTTGTGGGACTTGTACAGCACTTTCGTAAACGTTGTTTTTAAATGTGCTCTATAAATAAAGTGGGTTGGATTAATTAATTAAGTAGCCCCTTTCGTGACTGACGCATCCAACAAGGTTTCACTCGGCTGTGTGATTTAATTCAAGGTGGATCGCTGTTGTCGTTTGAACAACTTCAGATTTCATGGGAACTACCAATCCCCCAAATCAAGAATGTTTAAGATGAATGAAGTAAGATTTTGATTATTTGAAATATGGCCTGTGTAGACTAAACTATGCACAGAATTATGTCAGTCTACAAGGTCCGGATTCTACATGGTCCGGCAATGTAGACCTTGTAGACTCCACTACAGACCAATTATCAGTGAATGTTCATGCATTTTTAAGAAGGGCAACTTCCACAAAAAAACAAAGAACTCACCAAAACATCTCAGTAGCACCTTATCTAAATGTTATATTTCATATATGGAGATTCATATTTATTTATGTATTGCATGCATTTCTACATTTTATTTCCTATTTTGTTTATTCATCCCAGTATCTTTCTTTCTTATGTGTGGAATTCTACAAGGTGCGCGCACACACACACACACACACACACACACACACACACTTACATTTAGTCATTTAGCTGACGCTTTTATCCAAAGCGACTTACAAGTTCTGTACGACAAGACAGCAAGAAGGGTACAACTCTATCAGCTGAGTAACAATGTTCATCAAAGTGTTGCGTGTTACAGTGTAGGTTAGTTTATTAGGACAAGTGCATGACAGTAAGGTTAGTCACGGTTAGATTTTTTTTTTTTTTTTTTATCATTTCAGATAATGGTTGAAGAAGTGAGTCTTTAGTCGACGGCGAAAGATTGGATGGGATTCGGCTGTCCTAATTGAATTTTTTTTTTTTGATTTAACTTCGATTTTTTTTTAATGTTCGAAGCTTGTGCCATCGAATCGAACGTTCGAAGCTTCGAAGCAGGGGAGGAAATTAGGCCACTTTACTGGCCAAATGCTAGTATTTTTTACGTTTGGCTGGTAAAAAAAATCAGATACCCGCCAGTTGGCTGGTAAGCCAAAAAGTTAGTTTCCTCCCCTGCTGGCGAGTATACAAAAAAATTAAACATTCTGCAATCACTGCACTGGCAAACGGTGCGCGTCTTCTGAGTGTTCGCTTTAGTTGACAGTGCCACGAGAGCACTGCACAAGACCACCCGCGGACATATAATGTTTAATAAACGTTTGCGCAGTACTGGCCAACCCGCGGACATATAATAATAAAAGTCCCGCGGTACTAGGCTAGCCATCAGGAGCACTCGCAAACAGATAACGTTAAACACAGCAGAAGATGGAAAACAGACAGACTGACCAACGGGGAACTGCATCCAACCCTAGTACAACCCTTGAGTATAAGTTACTAAGGACACATTTAAATCACAGAGGTGTAATGTTAGTCTACTGGAACTGTATACAGTGGTTAGCTTCTAGTTAGCGTTTTAGCTATAGCTGCTTGCTAGCTAACGTTAGCCCCGTGTGCTCAAAGCAGCCAGCTAGGTGTATCTGTTATGACTATAATGTTTCCAAAAAAGGACCGGACTACGACGTAAGGTTAGACATTTTATTTCATGCTCAAAAGCCCCTGGCTTGCACATCGCAGTCACGAAAGGGGCTAGCTCAACCAGTGCACTGTGCACAACAGCAGACCAACCCAACTGACGTTACCACAACACTTGACGGTACTTCACAGCACTGTCGTAAGACCACCGTGCTGTCTTAAAGGCACAGTGTGCCTACCCAGATGCATACACAACATTGACGCGGCTTGACATACAAAGAAGTAATTATCACAATTAGCGATTTTTTTTGTCTGGTAAAAAATCTGTTTGGCTGGTAAAAAAAATCAGATACTCGCCAGTTGGCTGGTAAGCCAAAAAGTTAGTTTCCTCCCCTACTTCGAAGCATTTAAGACAGCCCTACTGGGTATACACCTCCATGTCATTCAATTGTCTCATAATCTCAGTCACATACGAACTCTTATTTTGGAGAACTATTCCTGCACCTTTGTCCACTTTTCTAAAAATTAAATCGTCTTTTTCCATGAGTTCCTTGAGCGCTCTCGACTCTGATTCCAGTAAATTGGGGTAAAGCTGGGCCTTGTGGCTGGTATCACATAAATTCATGACCTCATTCTGTACCAGTCTACAAAAAGTATCCACTGAAGGTGGGTTAAGATGGGGTACAAACAAGCTGCGTGGCTTAAATACTTTACTAGTAGGCAAAGAGTGGGTATCGGGCTCTGTTTCTGCATCCACAACCACATTTTCTGGCACGTTTATGTTAGTAACATATTGGATTCTGTTAACTATCCCTCTGGCATAAAAGGCTTTCAACTTAATATTGCGAAAAAAACTTAGGGGGCGCACTGAAATTATGGCAAGGGTTATTAGCCCCCTAACTTTTTTGATTGCAAAGTCTGACATTGACCCCCTTTTCAGGAGTTGACCTAGAGCCCACCAAGGTCATGCATATCAAGTTTGGTCAATGTCAGACCTTGCAATACACTGTAAGGCACTGTAAGGCTACGGATCTGCCTCACTTCCAGTGATGAAGCTAAGCTATGCTAACGGAGCGTCTATTCCCAAAGCTAAATGCACGCACAGAGACAAAAAAGGTATGTATCTTCTTGTCTAACTCCAGGGAAGATGTTAAATAAGCTAATTTCCCAAAATGTTGGAGTTCCCCTTTAAAGCATTAATTTTGACAGCCCTAGAATGAACCCTTTCACTGCGACAATACAGAAGGTTAGCCCATCATTGATGATGCTAATGATGGAGCATCGCCGTCGGTTGTGTGATACTGTAGTAAAGGGCTAACCTTCTGTATTGTCACAGTGAAAGGGTTAATCTAGTATTCATCTGAATTAACTTACTGTTTTGAATCTAGTGTTCATCTGAATTAACTTACTGTTTCGGATCAAGTGGACATGGTATTCTCCTTTTTGTGTTTCCCTCCTCCTAAAGAAGAGAAAACGAAATTGATTGATTGATTGAAAACTTTTATTAACAGATTGCAGAATGGGTACAGTACAGTACAGTTCAATACATACAATTGTTAAGGGGATGCAGACCAGAGAAAGACTTTCGTCTTGTTTACATCAGGGTCCCCCATTTTCAATTCATAGTGACATTTATGACATACATGACATACAGATATACAAATCTAATCTAAGGCCTAACAAAATTAATAGTTGGTTTCAGGTTTGATTTGATTTTATTTTATTTTATTGATGGATTAAAAACACACAACAAGGATCCAAAGGATAACATGAGAAAGAGTAAAACCCTTATTTCCGTCATGGTCCCAGGGCTGTTAGGCCACAACAAAAAACACGACAATAACACAACACTCATACATTTAAAACATTATAAGACTAACCTATCGCTAAAATTGTATACCCCACAATAACTAAAAACTGATTGGAAACCCATTCAAACTATAGGGGGCTATTCTTCTATTCTGTCCATGAGCCACTTCCTTACGCTTCTCTTGAAGCTGTGGAGGCTCGAGCTCTGTTTGATGGGGATAGGCAGCTTGTTCCAATCCTGGGCTCCAGAGAAAGTAAGGGAGCACTGGCCCAGTTTGGATCAGAAAGAAGCAGGCTTCAGGTTTGCTATGCTTGCTCTAGTTCTGTGGTTGTGGGATTCGTTGACCGGGGTGAAGTAGTTCTGGAGGTATCTAGGGGACCTTTGGTTTATGATATTGTGCACTATGTTCAGTCTGAGCTGGGTAACTCTGGCCTCCACAGGAAGCCAGTTTAGCTCCTGGAAGTGACTCCTCCCTATGTGGGTGCGAGGGCCAAGACCCATTACCACCCTTACTAGCTTATTTTGGGAAACCTGAAGCTTCTTTTTTATGTTCACTGTCAGGCCCTCGAACCACGATACGCTACCATAGTCAAAGTGGCAGAGTACTAGGCTATTTGCTAATAGCCTGAGGCTATCTCTGCCAAGGAGGTTGGCTTTCCTAGCTAGGTACCTGGTGCGGGCGTTGACTTTGCCCAGTACTTGGGAGGCCATAGCCTCCCCATCTAGGCTCCCGTCTATCATACAGCCTAGATACTTCGCTTTTTTTTGCTGTTTTAGGGTTACAGCTCCTAGCTGGATATTAAACTCCCGTGCTTTCCTGAGCTTGGGCTTGGAGGCTAATAATACTGCCTCTGTTTTACCTAGGTGAAGAGAAAGCCTGTTGTCCGAAAGCCACCTGCTGACCCCTGCAAGTTCTTCACCTAGCATCTGTTCTAGTGTGTTCTGATCCTTGTGTGAGACTAGCAGGGCTGAGTCGTCTGCAAATAAAAACAAGTTACATGAGCATGCTGCTGACATGTCATTTATGTACAGTAAAAAAAGGATGGTTGTCAGTTTGGCCATGGGTAGGTAGGGAATTTATTTTATTTTATTTTATTCTTTCCCACGGCGACTATGGATAGGGAATTTCTTTATTTAATTAAAATGTTCACAACAACATGGATGCATGTACTCTGCCAGCATGTTTAATATCCATAATACTAAATGTTTGACTAAGATTTCTATGAAACTTTATTCTAAAAAAAATATATATATTGGCCCAGTTTGGATCGGAAAGAAGCAGGCTTCAGGTTTGCTATGCTTGCTCTAGTTCTGTGGTTGTGGGATTCGTTGACCGGGGTGAAGTAGTTCTGGAGGTATCTAGGGGACCTTTGGTTTATAATATTGTGCACTATGTTCAGTCTGAGCTGGGTAACTAAATCGGCAGGGTCGGTCGGCAACCTGAAACCAACTATTAATTTTGTTAGGCCTAATCATCTAATCTAGGGGTGTAACGGTACACACAAACCGCGGTACGTACCTCGGTTTTGAAATTACGGTTCAGTACGGGTTTTCAGTACAGTGGGGGGAAAGTTTGGCTTTCCATGTTCCACTCAGGGGTGATGTAGTGTGCAGTAACTAATTGTACTTGTAGGGCTATCAACGAATATTCTATATTGAAATTAATAATCGATTTGTTAAATATTTCTTTTTTAAATAATTATATTAGATTGTGAAAAAAACAGCCCCCGGTGGGCGGTCGTTAGTGGTTAACATACCGTTGTATTCGTTCGGTACACAGCCGTACTGCACCTTAGGTCCAGTACTCGGTTTGGAACGGATACATGTACCTTTACACCCCTAATCTAATCTAATCATGACATTTATGACATACATGACATACAGATATAATAATCTAATCTAATAATCTAATCTAATCATGACATATAAAACATACAGATATTAGGCTTGGGCGGTATGACGGTATTACAGTATACCAGGGTATTTCGAGATCCCGCCGGTATGATTCTCAATACCGTGACGTCACAGACTGCTATTACCCTGACACGGAGTTGATTGTAGTGCACAGCACGCGCCAGCAGCCTGGCTATCATTCCGGGAGCTAACGTCGGGACCTGGCTGATGCTGGCTAACTAACGTGGCTAACGTTCCGGGAGCTAACGTCGGGACCTGGCTGATGCTGGCTAACTAACGTGGCTATCATTCCGGGAGCTAACGTCGGGACCTGGCTGATGCTGGCTAACTAACGTGGCTATCATTCCGGGAGCTAACGTCGGGACCTGGCTGATGCTGGCTAACTAACGTGGCTAACGTTCTGAGAGCTAACGTCTGGACCTGGCTGATGCTGGCTAACTAACGTGGCTAACGTTCTGAGAGCTAACGTCTGGACCTGGCTGATGCTGGCTAACTAACGTGGCTAACGTTCTGAGAGCTAACGTCGGAACCTGGCTGATGCTGGCTAACTAACGTGGCTAACGTTCTGAGAGCTAACGTCGGGACCTGGCTGATGCTGGCTAACTAACGTGGCTAACGTTCTGAGAGCTAACGTCGGGACCTGGCTGATGCTGGCTAACTAACGTGGCTAGCATTCTGAGAGCTAACGTCTGGACCTGGCTGATGCTGGCTAACTAACGTGGCTAACGTTCTGAGAGCTAACGTCAGGACCTGGCTGATGCTGGCTAACTAACGTGGCTAACGTTCTGAGAGCTAACGTCTGGACCTGGCTGATGCTGGCTAACTAACGTGGCTAACGTTCTGAGAGCTAACGTCTGGACCTGGCTGATGCTGGCTAACTAACGTGGCTAACGTTCTGAGAGCTAACGTCGGGACCTGGCTGATGCTGGCTAACTAACGTGGCTAACGTTCTGAGAGCTAATGGGACCTGGCTGATGCTGGCTAACTAACGTGGCTAACGTTCTGAGAGCTAATGGGACCTGGCTGATGCTGGCTAACTAACGTGGCTAACGTTCTGAGAGCTAACGGGACCTGGCTGATGCTGGCTAACTAACGTGGCTAACGTTCTGAGAGCTAACGGGACCTGGCTGATGCTGGCTAACTAACATGGCTATCGTTCCGTGATTTGTTTACTTGGTAACACGGGGTGCTAAGGAAGTGCACTTTTAGGTTGAGAGAACGGCCCTAATGTCAACGTGTTTCAATATAAGCGTTATGTATGGTGATAACGAGTATATTGTTAGCTCCGCCCCCCCCCCCCCCCCCCCCCCCCCGCTGATGAAAAAAAGGATACCGCCCAAGCCTAACAGATATACAGTACTGTAACATTTGTGACATACAAGATATGCAAATATACAGTACTGTTAAACAGAGATCCTAACAGTAAATATATACATACGAGGGGGAGAGAACTGTACATTAGGAGGGGGTGGGTGGTTGGGTGGGAGGGTGTTCGGACATTTACAGGGGCCAGTTTCTAATTGCAGTCTCCCATAGGTGCTCTTTGAGAGCGGTTTTGAAAGTGGGTAGTGATTAGTAGGGATGCACCGATATGAAAATTGGCCACCGATACCGATTGTTCAACTAACACTATCGGCCGATACCGATATTTGTATATAAGTATTTGTATTTTTTTTTAATGAAACTACTGTATATTTGTATGTGTATGTTTGTATTTGTAGGCCTCTTTACTTACTTAAAAAAAGGAAACATCAAGAAATATGTTTATGGTATCACTATCTCTCTCCCAGTATCGTCTGGCGGCCTGCAGAGGGATACTATTTTCTCAACCAGAGCTTTCAACCAATGCAATGGAACCATTCTGGCGGCCTGCAGCGGGATACTATTCTCTCAACCAGAGCTTTCAACCAATGCAATAGAACCATTTTGATTGACAGTCGATTCGGCCAATTACCCCACACCGCTAGCACCCACCTCCTGCTGTTCTTACCACCAATCGGCAAGCGTTTATTCATTTTCTACTTCGGGGCATGCCGCCATTGATCTGCTTGCGAGAATGCGAGTCAAACTCAGAACCACAACAAGCTAATACGTTAGCTGCCCGGCAGTGCCCGCCGACCAGCGCACTCCACAGGATGGCCAAACGAGACACAATGATTTTACTGCAACAAATGTTATAATAAAACAAAGCCTTTCTATACATTTGTCTGGTTGAAAACTTTATTAACAGATTGCAGAATGTGTAGTTGGGTACGGAATGAGCAACGGAATGGAACCGAGCTATGAACGGCTTGCTTGCTATCTTCGGGTAAATACTATGCTGATGTAATTGAACGTGTAACTAACTATATAACGTTAATGCCACAAAACGAATGTTTGCGTCATTTTAACAGCAGATACTTTCTTAAATGCCATCCTCCCGACAGAGCGGTGTTGATGGGGAGTAGGCTTGGGCGGTATCCTTATTTTCAAACCGGCAAACCTTTATGTTATAATACCCCGGTGCACGGTATGACTTTCATTTTCATCAGCGGGGGGGGGGGGGTTACGTGTTACCAAGTAAACAAATCATCGTCAGCTCTCAGAATGGTAGTCCCGCACCGGTAGAAGCCTGCACCGTTTTAGCGTTAGCATCTAGCCTATAGCCATGGCAGACTATTTGATTCCTTAAGGCATGTGTCAAACTCACGGCCCGCGGGCCAAATCCGGCCCGCCACGTCATTTGATGTGGCCCCCCAAGAGCTCAGGTAAAAAAAAATAAAAAAATTTACATTAATTGATTTATTTTTTTGAGTACAGTTACAGTTGTGTGTTCATGCAGACACATGATAGCAATTTCATTACGAATTGAAAATGGGGGACCCTGATGTAAACAAGTCGAAAGTCTTTCTCTGGTCTGCATCCCCTTAACAATTGTGTGTATTGAGCTGTACTGTACTGTACCCATTCTGCAATCTGTTAATTAAAGTTAATTATACTATCTTCCATTAGTTGGATGTATGGCCTCTGCAAGGTTGTGTGCAGCCATTTGTTTTTGTAACATCTGCTACATCTGTCCCACGTGTTCTTTGCAGCTCACAGTTGTTAGTTCTGCCCCTCTTGACTGTGACAAAAAGGTTTTGAACAAACTTAATGTCATAGCTTGTATTTGATGATATTCTTCTTTGTTATTTACTTGAATGGTTTGATCATTGATTGGTGGAGTAATATGGGGTTCTGATAAACTAAAATTATTTGTTAAAATAACATAAGCTAACATATTTTTACATTTATGCAAATGAATATGCAATATGTATAACTTGAATAAGTAATAAATACAGAAACACCATGTTTAACAATATGTAAATGTGTAGCTACATTTATTTTACATTACATTAACATTTATACGGTCTTTGGCCCTTTGAGGGCAACCATAATGCTGATGTGGCCCTCTGTGAAAATTAGTTTGACACCCCTGCCTTAAGGGCTAGAAATTGCCTGGGTTTTGGTCATATGCTCCCGAAATGCTCCCGTTGTTTGGCTACTTCTATGTGCAGTGAAAACTACTCGAATGCTTTATAACCTAGTCATTGATTTAGTTCAGGGTAATCTAAGATTAGCCGCAGAGCTAACGCTACTTAACGTGAGCTAACGCTAGTTATTCAAGCTCAGTAGCTCACAGAGAGAGATAAACAGCTGACAGCGGATAGTACAGGACGGTACAAATACAATAAAAAGGCGGGTGGGGGCTGTTGTGTAAACCTTGTACTCACATATAATAAGAGACGGATTGCTCCACAACAACACTGCTCTCGTCACAACGCTTTACGGTATTTTCACAGCACTGTCGCAACATTACCGTAAAACGTGAACACCGTTGTGACCCACTCGCTCCACTAGAGCGGTCTCGCCCTCTGCTGGCGCGTGTGTGCACTACACTCAGTGTGTGCACTACACTCAAAACTCTGTTTCACTGTTATAGAAACTGAAGCGCATCTGTGATTTTGACGGTGACGGACGGTATTGAAAATCAATACCGTAGGTATTTCTAAATACCCTGGTATACCTTAATACCGTCATACCGCCCAAGCCTAATGGGGAGCTCTGATGGGTTCGCTTGGTTGTGTTATTAGCATTGAACAGCTAACCGAAAGCTAGCGTTAACTAATGTTAAAGGTTTAGCCATAACGTTACGTTGGCTAAAGTTGGGGCTATTCATAATCCAGCAATAATGGATGCAGACCTGCAAGCAAAGTACAGCAAGTTGGCAAAGGAGTATTCCAACGTAAATCACATTTTCACCAGTAACGTTAGTCTTCTGCCTCCCGGCTATGAACGGACTTGGAGTAATGCCTTGCTGCTATGGGTAATAATAATATGCTGATGTTATTGTCCGTGTAACACTAACTATATAACGTTAATGCCACAAAACGAATGCCTTGTTAATCATAAATAGTAACTTTGATGCAGTAGCTTGTGTGTGTGTGTGGGGGACAGCGGGCGTTGTGCAGGTAGGTCGTGAGTAGGGATGGGTATCGTTAGGATTTTATCGATACTACTACTCTTATCGATACTGCTTAACGGTTCGGTACTTTATCGATACTCTTATCGGTTCTTTTAGATTATTATTTAAATATATTTAAATTTTAAAAAAAATTATAAATTATTATTTGAACGGCTTATGGCTATATCTGTACTTGATATTTGTTTGTTGTGTTGCATATTTGAAATAAACTTCAATCAAATCAAACCCCCGGCCCCCTCTTAAAAAACAAAAACCTGTGTTTAACCTGGCCATCTATAAAACATCATGCTAAAACTGTGAAACAAATGTCCTACTCCCCTAAAGAAAGAAATACATAGCAAACATGACTCAGTTATGCAATAGTGCTGCTGCTTTTTATTTTGTTAAAATCTTTTAGTTAATAAGACTACAAAATGACTACAACGATTTCACGACGTTTTCCTGTCCACGCCGGAAGTGCATCGGATACCTACCTTAACGTTAAATTTTCAACAACGGAACAGATTGTTGCTAATTAAACACTTCATGGAAACGGAGTAACGTTAACGCTATGTCGAGTTCATACGTGTAGTGTAGTATGAACTCGGCGAGTCGGCATAACGTTAACGTTAGTCAGTTTCAGTGTTGCTGGATGTTACACTCTATTAGCTCCGTAGCTAACGTAGCTAGCCACGTTAACGTTAAATGTTCAACAACAGAACATATTGCTGCTAATTAAACACTTCATGGAAACGGAGTAACGTTAACGCTATGTCGAGTTCATACGTGTAGTGTAGTATGAACTCGGCATAACGTTAACGTTAGAGTGTACTAGGGCTGGGCGATATGACGATATTATATAAATATCGGGTACAGTTCATTAACGATACACTTTTTTAACGTATCGTGGATATCGTGATGTTTTGCCCAAGAGGATTGTGTCGCGTCAATCTGGTCCACCCCGTTCAAACTTTTGAACAACGCCGCTCCCACACACACACTACTGCATCAAAGTTAGTTAGTACTTATGATTAACAAAGGCATTCGTTTTGTGGCATCAACATTATATAGTTACACGTTATATAGTTACACATCAGCGTATTTACCCAAACATAGCAACGTCCGATGACGACATAGATAGCAAGCGTTACTGTTCATATCTCAGTCCGTGCCGAGTTGTGCGTGCCCATTCTGCGGTCTGTTAATAAAGTTTTCAATCAGACAGATGTATGGAAAGGCTTTTATTATAACATTTGTTGCAGTAAAATCATTATGCCTCGTTGTCATGCTGCGGTGCGCTAGTAATCACTCGTCGGCTGCGGTGAGCTGTTGTTGTTGTCGTTGAGCTGAGCTCTCGTTAAAATCAAGGAGGGCATTCAGGAAGTAAAAAAAGAATAGCGCTGCTTGCCGATTGGTGCTAAGAACAGCAGGGCGGGTACAAGCGAATGATTGAATGAATGAAAACGTTATTAACGATTGCAGAATGGGTACAATACAGTACAGCTCAATACAACAACAGTGGACTGACTGGAGGATGAAGACCAGAAAAAGACTTTCGGCTTTTTTACATAAGGGTCCTCCATTTTCAATTCATCAAAACATTTAGAGACATACAAATATACAGTAGTTTCATAAAAATGCTAAAATCCTATTGATTGATTTAAAACTTTATTAACATATTGCAGAATGGGTACAGTACAGCTCAATACATACAATTGTTAAGGGGATGCAGACCAGCGAAAGACTTTCGTCTTGTTTACATCAGGGTCCCCCATTTTCAATTCATCATATTTCATATCTAAATCATATAATATCTCATTGCTAAATATATGCAATATATAATCTAATAATCCAATAATCTAAATCTAATATATAATATAAAAATGCTAAATGCATGGGTATTTTATTTTGTCTTTAATGTTAGCTTGCAAACTCAAATACTGTCTTGGTAAGCCTCATAATGAATTGTTTGGGGAAAAAAAGAAAAACATCGTGATGCGTATCGTGTATCGCCGAAAGGTCAGAAAATATCGTGATATCATATTTAGGCCATATCGCCCAGCCCTAGAGTGTACCATCCAGCAACACTGAAACTGACTATTAGCTCCGTAGCTAACGTAGCTAGCCACGGACATGCACCTCCAGTCCCTACCCGTGTATGTGTGAGTGTGAGCGGCTCGCGACAAGTGTGTGTAATGGCTTGCTGCGGCTCGCTTCTCGTGCAGAGACAGAGAGAGGATCGTTCGCAACTTTTAAATAATAATAATAATAATAATTTCTCTAGAGTATCGATAGCAGTACCGAGGACGTCGGAGCTTATAAATACTCCGGTATTTTCTAATATAGTACCGGTTCCCGTTCAAAACCAGGGTCCGGGGGGCATCCCTAGTCGCGAGTGAACTTTTTTTTTTTTTTGCCTTTTGACGCTACACAAATTGATGGTTAGTTATCGGCGACTGCTATCGGCACATTTGAGCTTATCGGCCGATAGGCCGATAGCAGTCAACAAGGCACTTATCGGCCGATACCGATACCCGACCGATATATCGGTGCACCCCTAGTGATTAGGGATTAGGGCTGCAACGATTAGTCGACATAATCGACGACGTCGATTATAAAAAATCGTCGACGAGAAATTGTTGCGTCGATTAGTCATTAAAAAAAGAAAAAAAAAAGAAATTTTTTTTTTTTTTTTTTTTTTTTTTTTTTTTTTTTTTGTGCACTACCTATCTTTGTGAGAGTGGCTTCTCAGTAGGGATGCCCCCCGGACCCCGGTTTTAAACGGGAACCGGTACTATATTAGAAAATACCGGAGTATTTATAAGCTCCGACGTCCTCGGTACTGCTATCGATACTCTAGAGAAATTATTATTATTATAATTATTATTATTTAAAAGTTGCAAACGATCTATCCTCTCTCTGTCTCTGCACGAGAAGCGAGCCACAGCGAGTCATTATTACACACACTCCTCGCGAGTCGCTCGCTAGTAGTGCTACATACGGGTACTCCTTAATGAAAGTTCTCTGTGCTGAAGCGCGCTGCACACAGACACAGACAGCTCTGAGTCTGCATGCACCGTGACTCGTGATGGCGGATAGAGCGAAGCGTTCTAAAGAAAGTATGGATATACAACGCACGTTGCCACAAGTGCAACAAAACATTTGCCAGTAAGGGTGGCAATACGAGCAATTTATCAAAACATCTGTTGGCAAAACATGATATTAGTGTGCAGAAATGCGCGTATTCGACTGCCTTGCGCGCAGTGTTCCATCTGCATCCACGTCCACTGCCGCCGGTAAGCCAAGATACGGAGTTTCCTAGGCTAATAACGAATTATTACAAATAGGCTAATAAACAAAATAATTGTTTAGCTACAAATACTACAATCTAAACTTTTTATAGATCGTCAAGCTGAGGCGTCAGCCACCAATGTGTCCCAGGCCAGTGAGCCCAGGGCCACCACACATCTTCCCTCTACCTCCCTCCACCACCCAAAGTCCTTTCACCCTAGCAGCTAGAGGAAGGATGACAGAGGATAGGGTGAACGAGTGTCACAGTTCTGTTAGCCTTTTGCATTTGTTGTTTATTATAAAAAGTCTATAATTCAGAGTCAGACACATTTAAAACATTGTTGCTGCTGTTGCTGAAGAAATTATATTCATTTATTATATTTATTTATAAAGTTATATAAAAGAACATTGCTGCTGCTGTTGCTGAAGAAATTATATTTATTTATAATACTTATTTATAAAGTTGTATTTATAAATAATAAAGCAATGTTGATTCTGTTCTTAATTAATTGTCTTTTTTTCTTGCAAAAAAAGAACCAAAAAGAACCGATAAGAGTATCGATAAAGTACCGAACCGTTAAGCAGTATCGATAAGAGTAGTAGTATCGATAAAATCCTAACGATACCCATCCCTACTTCTCAGGGTTCCAGGCAACATCATAACATGATGATCCCATAGCAAATTTTGGACATTGTTCCCCTGCAGGAGATGATGATCAGACTAGACACACAATACATTACACACGCACTCCTCTCACTCACACACAGCGATCAGAGTAAGACACACACATACACACTCCTCTCACTCACACACAGCGATCAGAGTAAGACACACACATACACACTCCTCTCACTCACACACAGCGATCAGAGTAAGACACACACACATTCACACTCCTCTCTCTCACACACAGCGATCAGAGTAAGACACACACACATTCACACTCCTCTCACTCACACACAGCGATCAGAGTAAGACTGACACACACACAAATTACACAGTACACACCTCTCACTCACACAGCGATCAGAGTAAGACACACACACAAATTACACAGTACACACACTCCTCTCACTCACACAGCGATCAGAGTAAGACACACACACATACACACACACACGGACTAGGGGTGGGACGATACATCGATCCAGATCGATACATCGATGTAATTATCAACGATCGAATCGGATCGATGCGATGTAATAAGATCGATTCATATCGATACTCTTATTTTGAAAATCCTGTGGCGAGTCTCATAACTGATTGTGTTAAATGGGCATATGATATCATCTCATATCGATCGCAGGCACCTGAATCTAATCGTATCGTATTGTATCGTGAGAGACTTTGTGATATCGGCAAATATCGTATCGTTGTCCAAAGAATCGATATCGTATCGTATCATGATGAAACTGGTGATTCCCACCCCTAACACGGACTCCTCTCACACACAGCAAACAAAAGTTATTTAAAGTACACTTCCACTTTAATTTGTATTATTTAATTTATTTATCTTGTTATGAGTGATTGCTGTATTGTTCTTCAAATACATTTTCATTTAAAGTGGCTTAAAGATCCAAATTCAAATGTTTCATGAGTCATTATTTTAATTTGCTATGGGATCATCATGTTATGATGTTGTTGTTTGGTCCTGACAAGAGTCTCAAAGTCTGGGGTGATGGTAGACAAGCAACTCTGAGGTCGTGCTCAATGTCCAATCTGTTCCTCTGCTCTGTCTTCAGCTGGACCAGAGCTGAGAAGCCACTTTCACAAAGATAGGTAATAAAAAAAAAAAAAAAAAAAGTTGTTTACATTGGTTTTCGATTAGTCGACTAATCGAAAAAATAATCGGCAGATTAGTCGACTACCAAATTAGTCATTAGTTGCAGCCCTACTAGGGATGGGTACCGAATTCGGTACTTTTAAGGTACCGAACTGAAACACGTCGGTACTACCGAGTATCGATTCAAGTGAGATACTGAATTATTTTTTTTAAATAAAATTATTATAAAAAATAAATAAAATCATGTCAACGTTCACACGCACAATATATGCTTACCTAGGATTTGACTTGATTCAACAACTAAGCAGTCGGAGCAATGGCAAGCCGAAAACGGTCGAAATTGTAGTTATTTGAAGCTTGGATTTTTTTTTCACGACTAAATTTAAACTAAAGTACAGAAAAAAGGTACCGTTGGGTACCGGTATCAATTCACAGGTACTGGTACCGTATCGGTTCAAATGTGAAAGGTACCCATCCCTAGTAGTGATTCACATTACTTTACAGCTGTGGGTAGGGCGTTCCACATTGATGTGGCATAATTGCTAAACGTGTTTAGTCCCTTGTTTGAGCCGAATCTGGGTTGAACATGATTTGTGGAGCTCCCTCTGGTGTTGTGATCGTGGAATTCACTGACCTTTGGGAAGTATTTCGACATGTACATGGGTACCTTAGTGGTGTAGTGTATCTTGTAGACCAGGCCCATTGCAAGTTGCTGTACTCTGTCGTCTACTCTAAGCCATCCTAGGTTGTCAAAGTGGGCAGGGGTGAGGTGGGTTCTAGGAGTAAGGTCAAGCAGTAGTCTGAACAGTTTGTTTTGTGATGTTAGTAATCTTGTTCACCAACCAACGCCCATCTCCGCCGTTGGTGTCACAGCGTGTCACTAAGAAACGACGTAAACTCCATGATCAAAACTGCAAAAAAGAATTTCATCAATGACAAAACTGAGGAAAACAAAAACAAACCACGTGAACTTTGGAAATTACTCAATAATCAACTAGGATGCAGTAAAAAACTTAAAACCAGATTCTCAAACATAAACATAAAAACGGACAACACGCTCATCACAGACAAGCTGGATGTAGCCAATTACTTAAACATTTTCTTCACAAACATAGCCACAACACTGGTAAACAAACTACCCTCCCACTCAGGGCTTTATGGGGTAGAACACATAGTAGCTTACTACAAAAACCTAGGGGTCCGCAAGGACGACTTCAAGCTGGAAATGGTAACAACAGATGAGGTACTCAATAAACTGAGCGCCCTCCAACCTAACAAGGCCACTGGCCATGACAACATCCCCTCCAAATTCCTCAGAGACTCAGCAGCCGCCATCACCCCAATCATCACACACATAATAAACCTCTCCATAAAACAGGGACACGTCCCCAAGGACTTCAAAATTGCGAGGGTGACCCCTCTGCACAAAAAGGGCAGCAAATTAGACCCAGGCAACTACCGCCCTGTTTCTATTCTCACCTCCATCTCGAAAGTCATGGAAAAAATAGTCTACGAACAGGTCGAAAAGTACCTAGCGGAAAAAAATCTAATCTACGAATTCCAATCTGGCTTCAGAACATCCCACTCCACTGACACATGCCTTCTCTATTTGAATGACCACATCAAACAAGAGGTGGACGCAGGCAAATACTGCGGCATGGTCATGCTGGACCTACAAAAGGCCTTTGACACGGTCAATCACTCCATTCTGATTGACAAGCTAAAAGCAATTGGTTTTGATAGACTATCAGTGAGCTGGATGCAATCCTACCTTGAGGGGAGGGAACAGATGGTGGAGGTAAACGGTACCCTATCCCCCCCCCTCACAGTGAGCTGTGGTGTTCCACAAGGAAGCATACTAGGACCGCTACTGTTCCTAATTTATGCAAATGACATGTCGTCAGCTTGTGACTGCAACTTGTTCCTGTTTGCGGACGACTCAGCCCTGCTGGTCTCTGACAAGAACAAGTTACAGGTTGAAAAAACCCTCAGCTCGGAACTAGGCAGAATCTGCATATGGCTCGCTGATAACAAACTATCATTACACATGGGCAAAACAGAGTCCATTCTCTTCGGTTCAAATAACAAACTCAGCAAGACCGACGGCTTCTCAGTTACAGTGGGTGACAATATTGTCACAAGGAAAGATGAAATTACCTACCTGGGTTCCATCCTAGAGGCTAATCTCTCCTGTGACAAAATGGCATCCAATGTAATAAAAAAAGTCAACCAACGAACTCGATTCTTGTACCGGATCTCCTCTCTGGTAAACAAGAATACCCTGAAGACTCTGGCAGGAGCACTCATTCAGGGGTACTACGACTATGCTTGCACCTCATGGTACCAAAGCACCTCAAAGGCGCTAAAAACAAAATTACAAACATCTCAAAACAAACTGGTCAGACTACTGCTTGACCTTACTCCTAGAACCCACCTCACCCCTGCCCACTTTGACAACCTAGGATGGCTTAGAGTAGATGACAGAGTACAGCAACTTGCAATGGGCCTGGTCTACAAGATACACTACACGACCAAGGTACCCATGTACATGGCAAAATACTTCCCAAAGGTCAGTGAATACCACGATCACAACACCAGAGGGAGCTCCACAAATCATGTTAAACCCAGATTCGGCTCAAATAAGGGACTAAACACGTTTCGCAATTATGCCACATCAATGTGGAACGCCCTACCCAAAGCTGTAAAGGAATGTGGATCACTACCCACTTTCAAAACCTCTCTCAAGAGACACCTACGGGAGACTGCAATTCAACACTGGCCCCTGTAAATATCCTAACCCAACCCCCTCCAATGTACAGTCATTTACCTAGTATGGTTGTCAATAGTCCAATGTACAATTTTGTTTGTTTGTACAGAGTCTCCCCCCCCTCAATGTACAGTTTTGCTTGCTTATACAGTGTGCCCCCCCCCCCCCCCCCCAACCACCTCCAATGTAAATTACCCAGTATGGTTGTCAATATCCCAGTGTACCCAACCCCCCCCCACCCAACCTCCTCCAATGTACAGTTTCTACGTCAAATGTATATACTCCCTTTTCTTGACTCCTTCTGTATCACAAACAGTACTGTATTTGCAAATCTGGTATGTCATAAATGTATAGATGTAGCAGTACTGACTATCTGTATGTCATGTATGTCATATATGTCCTGATGAATTGAAAATGGGGGACCCTGGTGTAAACAAGACGAAAGTCTTTCTCTGGTCTGCATCCCCTTAACAATTGTGTGTATTGAGCTGTACTGTATTGTACCCATTCTGCAATCTGTTAATAAAGTTTTCAATCAATCAATCAATCAATCAATCAATCAATTCAATCAATCAATCAATCAAGCATGCGCACCAGGCAGCCTAATAGCGGCACCAGTTGCTGTTTGCTTTCCGTACCTCAGGTTCTGGATTAGCCCTAGCCCCTTTCGTGACTTTCGGTTTGCAAGCCTGGGGCTTTTGTGACCGGAGTCACTTGCCCACACGCCCCGATTACCCAGTAGAGAAACGACCAAGCGTCATCAAGGGGCTCGCGGTGTGTCAAGAATACATCAGATCTGAATTTCAAAGATACCCAGCGTACAATATGGGTCTAACACAGCTTCACGATGGGGTCTGGAAGCTCGGAGTTGCTGATAAACATTTTAAATCATTTTCATAAAACGAGTGTACTCACAGAGCGAACCTTGGCAAAATGGCTGGTGCGTCCAGCGATCACTGCACTCCCTATCGGTCCCTGTTGGTCATTACAACAATACACAGGAGACGCGCTCAGCAGATTCTACCCTGTAATGGCCTATAGGTAATGACCAACAGGGACCGATAGGGAGCGCAGTGATTGCTAAACGCACCAGGCATGCGACAAGGAAAGTTGCAGAAGGAGAAGACGCCATCTTGCTGCCAGAGTTCGCTGTGAGTAGCACTTGTGTTTCCCAACAATGTTTTAAACTGTTTATTGGCAACTCCGAGCTTCCAGACCCCATCGTGAAGCTGTGTTAGACCCATATTGTACGCTGGGTATCTTTGAAATTCAGATCTGATGTATTCTTGACACACCGCGAGCCCCTTGATGACGCTTGGTCGTTTCTCTACTGGGTAATCGGGCGTGTGGGCAAGTGACTCCGGTCACAAAAGCCCCAGGCTTGCAAACCGAAAGTCACGAAAGGGGCTAGATTAGCCCCTTTCGTGACATTCGGTTTGCGCATGCGCTGTGACACCAACGGCAGAGATGGACGTTCGGTCTGTAAATACCACTCATCGAGTAACAATGTTTTAAACTGTTTATTAGCAACTCCGAGCTTCCAGACCCCACTGTAAAGCTGTGTTAAACCCATATTGTACGCTGGGTATCTTTGAAATTCATATCTGATATATCTTTGACACAACGTGATCCACACATTCACTCTTGGTTGATATTTTCTGGAGTGGTGACCGCGGATAAATAAGTGACTGCGGTCACAAAAGCCCCAGGCTTGCAAACCGAAAGTCACGAAAGGGTTGAATGAATGAATGAATGAAAACTTTATTTAACAGATTGCAGAATGGGTACAATACAGTACGGCTCAATACATACAATTGTTAAGGGGATGCAGACCTGAGAAAGACGTTTGTCTTGTTTCCATCAGGGTCCCCCATTTTCACCACAAAAAACCTAGCGTCACATTGTCATCAACTTACCGCGTCAGCGTGTTCTCCACAAAACACGTTTCCACTTCCAACTATCATCTTACAGAAGCGCTTCTTCCTGTCCAGGTAGAAGCCACATCTCCCAGGGACAGGGACAGGGACAGGGACAGACACGGAGGCAGCCATGTGTTCTGCTTCTCCGTCTTCTTCAATAAGTAAACAGAGCTGTCACAATGACCCGGAAGTGACGCGTGGGGGAGAGCGGAGCTGTCACAATAACCCGGAAGTGGAAAGTCTGTTTCCTAACTGTAAATAATAATTATTTTATTTATTTATTTGAGACTCAAATTTTAAACCAAAGGGTATATTAGGCGGCCACTTAAATATATACGAAGTTTAAAACCCAAAAGTGATCAGATAAGTCATATGTTACATGTTACTACTAGAGTCTAATCTCGATTTCCTAGGTGTATCAGAAACTTGGCCATTATGCTCATAGATATATAGAATACTAGATAGCTTGCCCGCGCTGCCGGCCAATGGAGAGCGACGTCACTGAACCGCCGCCATCTTGCGGGGGTCAGCCTTGAGTGAGAGTGAGTGAGCTGCACAGACAAAAATACTCATAACTCGCTGAAATATTGACGGATTTACAAACGGTTTGGTTTATTACAAGCATTATTAACGTGGCTATGATTCAAGCGGTTTGTAAAAAAAAAAACATCTTTAAAAAAAAGAATTTTTATAAGTATGCAGTAGCATAACTACATCTTTGATGTTTATAGCAAACTAACCCGTTTGTAAATCCGTCAATATTTCAGCGAGTTATGAGTATTTTTGTCTGTGCAGCTCACTCACTCTCACTCAAGGCTGACCCCCGCAAGATGGCGGCGGTTCAGTGATGCTGGTGACTCCGCCTTAAGCTATCTAGTGTTCTATATATATCTATGATTATGCTGCTGTACAACTTCCGGGTTAGAATATCTACAGAAGGGAGGGCGGGGCTGATGAATGTGTTATGGGCTGGTAAAGCACTACGGCCGAAAGTGGGAATCAGGTAGGAAGTCCCGCCCCTGAAATCACGACACGGTGCTCATGAAAATGTATCCCCCCAGAAACAACCTCGTTATCGCCTCCCTCGACAGGCTGACAGACCTGCTTGTTGTTTGTTTAGCTGGGGACTATAAACGGATCAGGGGGTGCCCGGAAACCGGAAAGCCTGTAGCCGGTATTTCTGTATTTCCGATTCACATTTTAGGAGGCATAGCTTTACCCATAGATATGTGTTCTATATATATCTATGGCTTTACCAGCCTACTTCCCAGCCGGGAGCGGCCGGGTGGCGTGTAGCTTTATGACAAGCAAGCAGTGCAAAAATGCGGAAGCATTCGTCACCGCACGCCACTACGGTAAAGCGCCTTTCTTTTCAGGCCCGCTTTGGGAGCTGTCGCGCGGAAATAGGCTGTCTATTGCCATTCTCTTTGACAAACTCTAACCTTAACCAGCTCCTTAACAGCGCCTAAACTTAACCGTTCTAACCTTAACCAACTCCGAAACAATGCCTAACCTTAACCTTAACCTTAACCATGCCTAACCTTAACCATAGAAATTATATTGCCATTCTCTTTGACAAACTCTAACCTTAACCAGCTCCTTAACAGCGCCTAAACTTAACCGTTCTAACCTTAACCAACTCCGAAACAATGCCTAACCTTAACCTTAACCTTAACCATGCCTAACCTTAACCGGCGAAAGAATACACGTTAAAAAAAAAATCACGTTAAAAAAAAAATATTCGATGGGATTCGAACTCGCCAGCAAACGAGCCATAGGATCCACAGCCATGTAGTCTTGCCAATTGAGCTATTTCTAGATACTGAATAAGGGGCGGTGACTTATATATATTGAGCTCCGCTCGTGTCGAACCAAGGCGGGATCTCATGCGCATGCGCGGGCACCTCGCGCGAGCACGCCGGCGCACGCACGCACCTGAGCGAGCACGCCGCCGCCGGTGCACGCACGGGCGCTGGGCGGCGGAAAATGAAAGGCGCATTACCGCACGCCACTACGGTAGAATGCTTCCGCATTCTTGCACTGCTTGCTTATCATTAAGGAAAACGCGGCCGGGTGAGAGGTACTGTGGAGCCTCGCTCTGAAGGCTGTGCGTGGCTCGCTCCCGCGAGAGTTCCGCGCCTCGTCTCGTCAGATTTTCAGAGCAAGTCGGACCATAGATATCTATAGAGTCGGACAACATTCTAACCGTCATGCAACGCGCTTGGCGAGGCCGTAGTAAAACCTGCGCAGATCTGCGTCCGCCTAGCCAATCTCGAACACGCCTATTAACAGATTGCAGAATGGGTGAATGAATGACTGAATGAACATTTTATCAACAGATTGCAGAATGGGTGAATGAATGATTGAATGAAAACTTTATTTAACAGATTGCAGAATGGGTAAAATACAGTACAGCTCAATACACACAATTGTTAAGGGGATGCAGACCAGAGAAAGACGTTTGTCTTGTTTACATCAGGTTCCCCCATTTTCAATTCATAGTGACATTTATGACATACATGACATCATGACATTTATGGCATAGGGACATACATGACATACAGGTATATAGTACTGTTACATTTGTGACATATACCATATGCACATGTACAGTACTGTTGCCCATAGATCCTGACAGAGTATATACATATGATCCTACCTGGAGGGGAGAGAACAGATGGTAGAGGTAAACGGTACTCTATCCCCCCCCCTCACAGTGAGCTGTGGTGTTCCACAAGGAAGCATACTAGGACCGCTACTCTTCCTAATTTATGCAAATGACATGTCGTCAGCCTGTGACTGCAACTTGTTCCTGTTTGCGGACGACTCAGCCCTGCTGGTCTCTGACAAGAACAAATTGCAGGTTGAAAAAACCCTCAGCACGGAACTAGGCAAAATCTGCATATGGCTCGCTGATAACAAACTATCATTACACATGGGCAAAACAGAGTCCATTCTCTTCGGTTCAAATAACAAACTCAGCAAGACCGACGGCTTCTCAGTTACAGTGGGTGACAATATTGTCACAAGGAAAGACGAAATTACCTACCTGGGTTCCATCCTAGAGGCAAATCTTTCCTGTGACAAAATGGCATCCAATGTAATAAAAAAAGTCAACCAACGAACTAGATTCTTGTACCGGATCTCCTCTCTGGTAAACAAGAATACCCTGAGGACTCTGGCAGGAGCACTCATTCAAGGGTACTATGACTATGCGTGCACCTCATGGTACCAAAGCACCTCAAAGGCGCTTAAAACAAAATTACAAACATCACAAAACAAACTGGTCAGACTACTACTTGACCTGAACCCCAGAACCCACCTCACCCCTGCCCACTTTGCCAACCTAGGATGGCTTAGAGTAGACGACAGAGTACAGCAACTTGCAATGGGCCTGGTCTACAAGATACACTATACGACCGGGGTGCCCATGTACATGTCAAAATACTTCCCAAAGGTCAGTGAATACCACAACCACTACACCAGAGGAAGCTCAACAAATCATGTTAAACCCAGATTCGGCTCAAACAAGGGACTAAACACGTTTCGCAATTATGCCACAACAATGTGGAACGCCCTACCCAAAGCTGTAAAGGAATGTGAATCCCTGCCCACATTCAAAACCGCCCTTAAAGAGCACCTACGGGAGGCTGCAATTCGAAACTGGCCACCGTAAATGCCCAAAACCCCCACCACCTCCTAATAGACAGTCTCCTCCCCACCGCATGTATATATTCCCTCCCCGCCGTATGTATATTCCCCTCCCACCCACCCACCCCCTCCTAATGTACAGTCCCCTCCCCATCATATGTATATACTCTGTCAGGATCTAGGGGTAACAGTACTGTATATTTGAATACCGCCTATGTCACAAATGTATCAGTACTAAATACCTATATGTCCCTATGCCATAAATGTCATGTATGTTATGTATGTCATAAATGTCTATATGAATTGAAAATGGGGGACCCTGATGGAAACAAGACAAACGTCTTTCTCAGGTCTGCATCCCCTTAACAATTGTATGTATTGAGCCGTACTGTATTGTACCCATTCTGCAATCTGTTAAATAAAGTTTTCATTCATTCATTCATTCATTCATTCATTCATTCATTCATTCATGGGGAGGAGACTGTACATTAGGAGGGGGTGGATGGGTGGGAGAGAAATATACATACGGTGGGGAGAGATATACATATGGTGGGGAGGAGACTGTACATTAGGAGGGGGTGGATGGGTGGGAGAGAAATATACATACGGTGGGGAGAGATATACATACGGTGGGGAGGGGACTGTACATTAGGAGGGGGTGGGTGGGTGGGAGAGAAATATACATACGGTGGGGAGAGAATATATACATACATATATATACCATCTAGAATGTATAGATCTGAATATGATCCTGTCGCCTCAGATGCCCTTTACACTTTTATAGTCATAATTTATCGACCACCTTCCTCCAACATGAGCTTTTATGATAAATTTAAGAATGTGCTAAGTCAATTTGATTTTAAGAGAGAGGTCTTTATAATGGGTGACTTAAATTTGAACTGGGAAGACAAGGCAACAAGGAAGAAGCTCAAGTGACAAATTACTGACAGTTTTTACTGAACTCAAATGGTTAAAGGCCCAACGCGAATAACAAACAGCACCAGTACTCAGATTGACTTAATATTCACTAATAGACCCGAAATAATTACAAAAACACACAATATGATAACAGGGCTGTCAGACCATAATATGGTGCTGATATCAAGAAAACTAACAGGGTTCCGGTTCCGGGTCAAGGATGGGGTAGTTGCTCATTGCCACATGTGACTCCCGTATTTTTATATTTTGTCCTAAAAGCCTCTTTTTATATTTTCAACTCGGCTAAACCTTTTTGTATATACCCCCTTTATATTTCTACCTATTTATTTTTGCTGCAAGAACCACAATGGCGACGAGACAGCTGAGAAATTATCCCAAGATGATGCGCCCGCAGATATAGCCTCCATTGCTGGGCTAATTGAAGAGCTAAGGCAGGCCCTGACCAACGAAATCAGAGCGTCCGCTGCCTCGCTCGAAACTAGGATTGACAGCCTCTGGACGACGGTCAACGACCATGCCGAGCGTCTGACCTCCGTGGAAGGCGGTTTAATACGTGGACTGACAGGGTGGACGAGCTAGAGGCCAGGTGTACGGCGCTGGAGGCGAACAACGACAAGCTAAAGGCTAAGCTAACTAACGTCGAGTCTCGGAGTCGCAGGTCCAATATACGCAACTTGGGGTTGGATGAGTCCATTCAGAGCGACCGGCCCAGCGACTTCTTTGCGGAGGTGCTGGTGGAAATTCTGGGGAAGGATGTCCTCCCTACACCACCCGAGCTGGACCAGTGTCACCGGGCTCTCATGGTCAAGCCAGCGCCCGGCTCCAGGCCTAGAGCAGTCATCGCCCGCCTGCACCACTACCGAATTAAAGAGAGAATTATCTGGGAGGCACGGAGGAGGAGAGGGACGCTGAAATACAGAGGGAAACCAGTCCTTATTTTTGAAGACTACTGTTCCGAGGTTGTGGAACAGCGTGCCCGCTACAAAGACGTCATGGCCCCCCTCTATAAGCTAGGACTCAAGCCGTCTCTACAGTTCCCTGCAAGACTTATCATCACAACCGAGGACGGGGCAAGAAAACATCTCTCATCGCCGGAGGACGCCGTGGACTTCTTGAAGACCCGGCGTGGAGGGGCCACAACGCCGGCCTCACCTACACCAGATGCGGTAGTAGCTTGATTTTGGGCCGCTAGCACCTCGCTATGGCTAAACGCGCCGAACGTCATATTATTATATATTTTTTTTTGTTCTTATAAGTCTGATTGACTGTATGACGTTAGGTATCGCCTGGATGCTTTATTTTTCTCGGCGTCTGACTTAAGGGGGGGTTGGCCTGGTCTGTTTTGTATAACTATTACATAATGCCACTTTATTTTGTTTGCTTTTTGCGTCCACTATATGCCGGGGAGCTGAACGCTAGCTTTGGTTAAATGACTTAGGACCTCTATGCGTGTCACTTATGTGATAGTTTTTTAGTTCATTGATTTAGTAATATTTGATGTCTTTATCTTATGTATCTGTGCACCCATTGTCTCCCCACGCTGTAGGACCGTGGCTCTGTGTTTCCCTCCACACACACACGCACACATCTCCCCCACTCAGCTGTCGGGGCCCGTGATTTGTTGGGGTGTTGTTCGAGACTGGGGGTCTCTCCCTAACTACATCAGGAACCCATTAGCCCCCCTTCTGACACACACACACACACACGCACACACGCACCCCTCCCCTTCTCTCCTCTGTGCAAGAGGGTATAAAATGTCATGTGATGTGGGTATTCTTTCTTCTACTGGTGCGAGAGGATGAGCCCGTGCGGGCTGCAGGAGGGTGACTGTTCTTCTTCTCTGTGAAATAAAGACTTCGTGGGAAACAACTTGGTCGTTCTGTGAATCTTTGGTCCGCTGGTCCATAACTATCAATTCAAGGACTTACGAGGGACAGGTTATCCCTTTCAAGTGGAGGTTATTCCAGTGAGAATTGATGTGGGCCAGCTGCAACCAAGGACGGAACGAGGATGAATGAAGACACGGAGAAGAAGACGGTACAGGAGATCCAGACATTCACACCAGCTGTCTGCAGCGCATCTGAACCAGGGGTGAGATACCAGCAGCAGCCCCTCAGACGTCCGTGACGAGAGCACCAGACGACCCTCGACCAGGAGACAGAAAGGAGGAGACGGAGAACAGGCCGGAGATGAACACAGCAGCCAGGCACCGCAAATCATCGACACCAGCCAGGCACCGCAGATCATAGACAACAGGCAGATCATCTACGACAGGAGGGAGGAAACGGCAGCAGGAGAGACACTGGAGGCTGAGCTGGAGAGACGGTGGGCTAGCTGGCGAGAGGTGGAGGGGACAGTCCAGAGACACTGAGGAGCAGCAGACCAGAGGAGACACTTTTGTCTAGGGGACCGCACCCTGGAACGGGGACCAGCTCAGGAAGGGGCCCTTGCCCTATAGAAGACGGGGCCGACCCAGGATGGGCGGTGCACTGTAACAGAGGGAAGGTAGCGCCCTGATGGACGTTGCGTGTGCCTGAGTAAGGGGGGTCCAGGGGGTTAAGTGTATCGTCTGAAAAAAGTTGCAAAATCTGTGTTTCTCTCTTTCTTCTCTCTCTCTCTCCGGCTCCCCCCCCCTCCCTCTATCTCTCTCTCTCTCCTCTCTTGGAGTTGTTAATCTCGTCTGGTTTAGATGTGATGCGTGTAATGGTTGACAATCGACGGGTACAGATCCATCAATGAACTGTTGTGTTGACGTATTGATTTAACGTCAAAAGGGGGGTTGATAGTTTTTTAGTTCATTGATTTAGTAATATTTGATGTCTTTATCTTATGTATCTGTGCACCCATTGTCTCCCCACGCTGTAGGACCGTGGCTCTGTGTTTCCCTCCACACACACACGCACACATCTCCCCCACTCAGCTGTCGGGGCCCGTGATTTGTTGGGGTGTTGTTCGAGACTGGGGGTCTCTCCCTGCCTACATCTGGAACCCATTAGCCCCCCTTCTGACACACACACACACGCACCCCTCCCCTTCTCTCCTCTGTGCAAGAGGGTATAAAATGTCATGTGATGTGGGTATTCTTTCTTCTACTGGTGCGAGAGGATGAGCCTGTGCGGGCTGCAGGAGGGTGACTGTTCTTCTTCTCTGTGAAATAAAGACTTCGTGGGAAACAACTTGGTCGTTCTGTGAATCTTTGGTCCGCTGGTCCATAACTATCAATTCAAGGACTTACGAGGGACAGGTTATCCCTTTCATCCGCCTCGTCACGACTTGGTCTTACCCGACGCCGGCGTACAATAGCGCGCTGTCTTTTCTTTTCTGCACTATTTTCTAATTTTTTGGCGGAGGGACACCATTTTTTGTGACCATATTAGGAACACCGGCCACCACACACACAGCAAGTATCACTCCGCAGCTCTGACCATAAGTCTATAAAAACCTCCGTCGACCGCCGCTCGAGTTTTCTAGTCGTTTCCCCCAGCGCTGGCAGTCGCAGACTAAATTTCTCAGGGGAATTGCGCTCTCCTATACATTTCGAAACGACCGTGTAAGTACTGTTTATACTAATCTGTTGGACTTCTTATAGCATTCGTTAACTTTTATGACCGTCTATAGTGTTTGTGAGATGTTTTTCCAGAGATTCTGGTCATATTTTCCATCAAAAATCTTGTTTTGAAATGTACCGTGTGCGAGTAGCAATTTCCCACCAGGTAGAGTTACCTGTGAGTTGGCTAACATCAGCGCTAGCTGCAGGCTAGCGCACGGCTAACGGCGACACAGTTGTCGTATTTATTTCGCAAATGCAGTGTTTTCAAATAAGCCACATTGCTGTATTTAGTGTATTCATTAGTGGGTCATATTCCTATATGTAACATATCTCATTTTATCAACCTAGAATTGACGGGAGTGTCTAGATGCTGGAACTAGCTCCCATGCTAGCGCCGATGCTAACAGCACCGGCTGAGATCCAGGAACAGCGCAGTCATTATGTACCCAGGAAAAATCTTTCTAGAAGGGAGAGGTTCTAGAAGGAAGACAAGGCTCTATGAAGATAATGGGGTAAGTTTGAAGAAAAATTTTAACACACACATGAACGTTTTATAATTACCATCACAATATGTAAAAAAAAATCTATAATTTTTTTATCAAATCTAGTTTAATTAATTAATTAATAACCTTTGAACAATAGATGCTATTTCTAATCTGTCAGCTGTTCTATATTGCCAACAAGATTGTCTACATTCCATTCAATATAGATAAATCTGATTTAAGCAAGGAAAGTTTAATTTAATACATTTTTATCTTCCAAGTTTAATTTCAACAAGTTCAAGTGCAACTACATATGAACCATAATAATAAAAAACTATGATGATAATCATACACTTATTTTATATCATTGGAAAGCCCTAGTTGTTAGCTTTAAAATGGCATCAAATATGAGGTACTTTGAAATACCCAGTAACTAATAATCTATCACAAACCAATGCAATATCATGTTCAGGGATTTCCTAAATACAAAATAGCTCTGGAAGAGTTAATGCCTCCGTGATGCACTTTTTTTTCGTTCTTTTTTGAGAGCGTGTATGTATTTGTTCGGACTGGGTTCTCATGGATCCATCAGCCACGCTCTCCTAGCTACGCTCTGCCAGCCACACACATGGGAAGTGGTCGCGTCTGCGGCTGGAGGCGTCTTCTTCTTCTTCGACGGGTTTGGTGGCAGGTCGCGACCACGGAAGGCGCATGCCGCCAACTACTGTACTGTTGACCTGCTCAATAGGATCCAGCTGCGGCGCCGGAGAATCCTCTCACTGGCAGACGAACTTTTGCGCAGCGCCCTCTCCTGACACGGCGGCCTAATTGCGCTATGACAAGGCAGCAAAATACTCTGTGTGATCCATAGGAAACAGCGGACCTGTCAGCAGAGTATCGCCCTCTTCCGGCCTGGTGGACGTATGGCACACGTTTATCACGCAGTGCACAGGTTATTTACCCCCCCCGCCTTTTCTCTTACTATGGTCCCTGTTTTAGGTTTCTTATTTAAACCTAGCCATTCTCGAAGACACTCTGATGTCACGAGACTGCCGCCATCTTGGTAGCCATACGGATTTCTAGTATCAAATGCATGTGTTGAGGTCCGTTTTTATTACATGTTTTATCACATTCTTGTTCATTTCATAACATTTTCATACGATTTGTTTTGAAAATATTGAGGCCAACATGGCATTTCACTATTTCAAAAGCCTTTCTGGTGATTCTAAGGCGAGATATGATTCAAAGAAGCTCCCCCTGATTGACTTGACATAATGTCCATACAAAACACATACAGACATGGCCATCTCTTGAATACCCAAATTGAAGCTGCTATGTTACGTTTTGTACTAATAACAAAACAAACACAGAAATCCAAATCGCAAGTTTTATACCATCACGGAGGAAAAAGTGGCTGGCGGCTAACGTTCGGCTAACTAGCTCTGGTGTTGTGGTCGTGGTAGCTACATGCTAAGCTAACGTTAATCACATCATATCGAACCGATAGGAGTTTATCTTATCTAATCTTACGTGGTGGTACCACGTGTGCCACTACCCGATCAAACATCCACGTAAGATTAGATAAGATAAGCTCCTATCGGTTCGATATGATGTGATTAACGTTAGCTTAGCATGTAGCTACTACGACCACAACAGCAGAGCGAGTTAGCCGAAAGTTAGCCACAGCCACTTTTTCCTCCGTGATGGTATAAAACTTGCAATTTGGATTTCTGTTTTTGTCATTAGTACAACGCGTAACACAGCAGCTCTTTGGCATTGTGAAGGACTGAAGACAATTCCGCTTGATTGTCTTTAATTTGCCGCTTTAACGATCCGTTTCTGCACTAAATGAACCGTACACAATGTACCAGGCTGGGCAGTTTCCCCCCACGCTGCAGTTGCGTAGCAGTTTCCCACCTCTTGCAGAGACAAGTCGCATTTCTTTCCTCTCTCCCTAGGCCTTCAAGGCCATTCCTACCGCCGCCTCTACTGCTCCATGGAGCCCGACGCTGCTATGCCCTGCTTCGTGCCGGTGGCCGGACTATACTCAAATCAACTCTAAATGGATCTAATCAGTGGATTGCATATTTTCTTCAAGAAGCAGAATAAGGCTAACCCTCTCTGCCTATTGGGACATCATAATCGGGCTACCAACTTGAAGACGTGGTCATTTTTGGATTATCGAAGCTTTTGGACTGCAATAAGAAGATTTTGGATCTGTTTACCGCGCACAGGATCTACCAAAATGAACTGATAAGACACTTGGACACTTGGACTAATAATGCATTCAGTCATTTGGACGGAGTTGTTAAAACTCACTCCACTCAAATCAATAGAGTTATATTCCACTCTATTCAAATCAAATTTAAAGTGACATGGCTGGGATAAATTGTGCCAGTCAGCCAAAACAAATTCCTGGACCAAGGTCGAACCAGAGAGCTGTGGAGTCGAAGGCCCTCTGGGAGATAAGAGTGGCGAGCGGCTTCCCACACCCACAATCCCTACCTCCCCCACCCAGGACTTGGCTTGTGCACTCCCCCCCACCTTCCCCCCCCTCCAGTCCCACCCCCCCCCCCCCCCTTCCTCTGCATTGGCGCTGCACTGTCGGCTGCCTCGTGTGAGGGATCACTCCCCCCCCCCTACAGCCCTGTAACAACCCCAACCCACTCCCCCCTCCTTCCGTAAATGGCGCTGCCTATGACGGCTGCCAGTCTGTTTGCGGTGGTGAATATGCATATGTTTGTCTCAAGGCTCTGTACCATTATTACTATCTAAAATGTAATAATTGTGGAATATTACTGTAATGAGCTGTATGTGTATGATCCAAGCGTCCTATGATCCTCATAGGAGCATAACAGAAAAAAGCATTCCATGTGAATGTAACAGGTTAATATGTCCCTCTTGTGAATTTCGCCAAAACACCCTTTTTTCATTGTTTTGTTTATTATTATTATTTTATTATCAAAAGTCTTTTGTTTTGAAACATCGTCACTTCCTGCCGAAGTGACGTATTTCCCCTCGCGTCTCTCATTTCTGAGCGTGCGTCCCTCTCGCGCCAGTTTCTCTCTGGTTGTTAAGAGAATCTAAGAACCAAGGCGCCATCTTGTGGCCAAAAAGGATAAGACAAGACATTAATTCCTGTGTTATTTGGGTTAACAGGGTGAATAAACAACCTGATATCCAGTCCTGCCTGATTCTTGACAGTACACCAGAACACAACGCAAGCTAAACCATCGGGTTACATTGGTGCCGTCGACCTTCGGATTCATCTGCCAATCGATGTCGTCTCGATCGCCGAGGGAAGCTGAAGATCGCCTTCGTTTCAAGTTGGTCACTCTTGGCCGTGTGGGGCATTTTGAATAAGGTTCAAAAAAAATAAAAATAAAAAAAAAAGGAGAAAAGGAGAAAAGATTGACAACTGAAGAAAGGGGAATAATTACTTCAAAGTGTCGAATAGAATAAAGCAAATACTTTGTTAGATAAGGTTTTATACAAAAAAAAAGGAGAAAAGGAGAAAAGGCTGGGAAAAAAAAGGAGAATAATTACTTTAAAGTGTCAAATAGGAACATTGGATTATTGGATATTGTGTGACTATATATATATGTACTTATGTACGTATGATTTTTATTTTTGTATAGTTCTTTGAATTTCTCAATTGGCATGGAACCAGCAGCTAACTCAGAAGGGGCTGGGGTCTCTGAAGGAGAGAGTTTATCTGGGGTGGGCTTTGGGAGAGGTTGGTTTTTGGGTGATGAAGGCCAAACGCCTAGGGTGGGTGGGTTGCAAACCCCACGGTTTTGTTCCACTGGTGACCAGGTCCCCCGGTATGAATTGCCAAGCCCACAAACAGCTTCTCATGTAGATGAAGGCCAAACGCCTAGGGCGGGTGGGTTGCAAACCCCACGGTTTTGTTCCACTGGTGGCCAGGTCCCCCGGTATGAATTACCAAGCCCACAAACAGCTTCTCACGTAGAGTTGAGTGCTCTCATCTCAGAGTTGGCCAGTCAGATTGGTCAGTCGATTGCGACCCAGTTACAGGGTGACAGGGGTGTTAATAGGTCCATGTCAGCAGAGAGCCCTAAATCGGAGCAGAGAGCCCCTGAGTTGAATTTGTCAGGTGTAAAGCTCGTCATGCAGTCCGATGTTAAGGAGCCACCAATTTTCAGGGGCGATGGCAGTGATAAATACTCCGTTCGTGAGTGGGTGGAAGTAATGGGGGTATATCTTATAAAGAAAAACACACCGAAACACCAACAGTCACAAGATATACTGTCTAAGCTAATGGGGGGGTCGAAAGATGTAGTGAGAATTACGCTACGACACAACCCCACACTCGACCCCATTAAGACTCCCGACCTGATCTTTGACATTCTGAAGCAGCACTTCGGTGAGCTATCCTACTCATCCATGCCCATGGCTGACTTTTATAATATCAAGCCACTGCAGCGGGAGGGAGTGATGGAGTACTGGGTGAGACTGAACAATGCCATTGATATTGCAGACGAGTGTCTAAAGAGGCAGGGGCGTAGTGTGGAGGATCCAGGACGTGAAGTGTCGATGATGTTCATCAAGTACTGTCCAGACCCGGTCCTTTTTAACAGGCTCAGCATCAGAGCGGCTGAAGAATGGTCGACCAGCGAGGTTCAGGAGCGCATCGACAGCCACCAGCATGAGCTCAGGTCATCGCAAGGCCGTTCTCAAGCCCCGCAGATACATGTACTGAGCCACACCCAGACGGCCATACCACAGCACATGGAGAGACCACCGCCAGTGCATGTCAGCACAGCTTCACATGTCTCAGCTGTCTCAACTGCGGCAGCATACGATGTGGCATCGGTCTCAGCACTAACCCCACAGCTTTCGCCCACAGCAGCCCAGTTCATTCCGGCTCCAACAGCCGCTCTCACTCCACAACTTCCCCAGGTGCTAATCGCCCCTCACCCGGTACCAGTGGCCACTGCTCAACCTGGTTTTGAGCCAGGTCATCGCCAGCCGGCTCCGGGCCTCACTGCAGAGGCCGACGTAGATGGCATGCATGCTCTATTCAGCCTCTTGGGTCGCATGATGACACAGCAGAATGTGCAGGTGGCAGCCCATGCACCGGCCCCGCCAAGACAGTTTGCTCCGGGTCCTTTTCAGACGAGGAACTGCCGGGTCTGCGGTGATACCGGCCACTCCACGCTCATGCACTGCAGGAGAGAGAATCTGTGCCTCTCATGCTTCACTCCAGGTCATTGGAAGAGAGACTGCAACAGGCGTGGACAGAGGCAGTCAGGTCAGGGCGACCCCAGTCGGGATCAGCCTTCGGGAAACTAGAACACCCACACTCAGAGAGGGGCAGTGTGGGGGGTGGACAGCAGACCCTCAGTGAAGATGAGTCAAGTCTCGAGCTTCTCTATGTTAACACCTGTTCAGCCATGCCAGAATGCGAAGTCGTGGTTCAAAGATCAGCAGAGGTGCCAGCTTTCAGTGAATTGTTCTACACTCAGGTCACAGTGAATGACAGAGTTGGACTGAAGGGCATGATTGATTCAGGATCCATGGCTTGCACCCTGAATGAGGAGGCAGAATGTAAGCTCAGAGAAGCTGGGGCCCTAGTGGGAGAACCTCAGTCAGCAGGAAGGATTATGCTGGTTGGCTGTGGAGGAAAACAGACCCACCCCAAATACATATATGACTTAACACTGACCATCTACGGAGTGAAATGCTTCGTCCCTGTTCTAGTGGTCCCAGGTCAGCGCGATGACCTCATCATCGGATCAAACGTTCTCAAGCACCTAATGAGTGTCATGAAAGGTAGTGACACCTACTGGAAACTCATATCTGCGGCAGGCAAGCATTCGCCGCCTGATCATGAGCAGTTCTTGGATATGATGTCATGTACCACCAGATGGAGGGGAGACGAGGCCCCCGACAGGATCGGCACTGTGAAGTTACCCCATGCCATCACGCTGCTCCCTCAACGCGAATACCTGGTGTGGGGCAGGCTGCCCAGCAATGTGCCAGTGTCTCCAGGAAGCACGGTCATCATGGAGCCTTGCACCTCTAAGGCCAGACCGAGAGACGTGCTTGTTGGGCGGGTTATCACGCCAATGTGGGGAGATCGGTGGGTGCCTGTGAGGATGACCAACCTCTCACCCAGACCAATCACCCTGAAACGCAACTCCAAGGTCGCAGATGTCTCACCTTGCCTTGCGGTGGAAGACCTAGACATCCAGCAGGGCTCCTGCACGATGAAGGCAGGAAGGCCAGGACAGGGTATCAGGCCGGCTGCCACAGATACCGACCTCAGGGACAGGCTCTCCACCCTCGGATTGAGTGCCCTCGACATCGACTCGTGCCACGCCAGCTTCCATTCTAAGAAGGAGCTTGTTGAGCTTGTCGAAGAGTACCAGGATATATTCTCCAGGCACTCACTTGACTGCGGCAAAGCAGAGGGGTTTGTGCATCGCATCCGCCTGACAGATGACCGGCCGTTCCGCATGCCATACAGGAGAGTGCCCCCTGCCCACTATGAACATCTCCGGCAGGTGCTCACAGGGATGGAGGAGATGGACATCATCCGCAAATCCATCAGCGAATATGCATCTCCCCTCGTCATGGTCTGGAAGAAGGATGGTGGGCTGAGGATTTGTACAGATTTCAGATGGTTGAATGCTCGGACTCTGAAGGATGCCCATCCACTTCCTCACCAAGCCGACTGTCTGGCAGCTCTCGGAGGCAATGCCTTCTTCAGCACAATGGACCTAACCTCCGGGTTTTACAACGTCCCCATGTGCGAAGAAGACAAAAAGTACACTGCCTTCACGACACCGATTGGCCTGTACGAATACAACAGAATGCCACAGGGACTCTGCAACAGTCCAGCTTCCTTTATGCGGATGATGTTGGATATCTTTGGCAGTCTCAACTTCACCAGTTTGCTCTGCTACCTGGATGACCTCCTTGTATTTGGCCCCACCGAAGAGGAAGCCCTTAGCAGGCTGCGAGTGGTCTTCCAGAAGCTGAGGGGCAGTAATCTCAAGCTGAGTCCGAAGAAATGTCATCTTCTGCGGGAGTCAGTCAAGTTCCTTGGTCACGTAATCGACCGGAGTGGTGTTGCTGTGGACCCAACAAAGGTGGATGTGATTTCTAACATGCCAAGGGAGGCCGTAATGGAGGAGGATGGCTGCACTCCCTCCGTGAAGAGGCTTAGGTCCTTCTTGGGCATGGTATTTTTCTACCAGAGCTTCATCCCTGGATGCTCCGCCATCGCCAAGCCTCTGTTTGCCCTGACAGGGGGCCAGAAGAGGAAGGGCCGTGGTGGAAGGAGTGCCGGCATGTTCAGGAAGTTGACCGCAGCAGACTGGAGTCCTGCATGTGAGGAAGCCTTTCATAGGCTCAAGAGGGAGCTCCTCAGCTGTGCTGTGCTGGCTCATCCAGACGTTTCGAGGCCCTTCATCTTGTCTGTCGATGCATCTCTGGACGGACTAGGGGCAGTCTTGTCACAGCTACCCGCTGGAGAGGATAAGGCACGCCCCATCGCCTTTGCCAGCAAAAGCCTCAGCAAGTCGCAGCAGAGATATCCCGCCTATCGTCTTGAATTCTTGGCTTTGAAGTGGAGCGTTACGGAGAAGTTCAGTCACTGGCTGAAAGGGCACGGCTTCACGGTGTGGACTGACAACAACCCACTCACCCACATACTGACAAAGCCCAAGCTTGACGCCTATGAACAGCGATGGGTGGACAAGTTGTCGGCCTACAACTTCGACTTGAAATACATCCCAGGTCCAAAGAATGTTGTTGCAGACGCACTCAGCCGTGACCCCTTCACTTCTCCCATCAGCAGGCGTCTCATTCAGGAACCCTACAGTAGCTTGGTGCATGAAGCAGAGGGTGAAGAAGCTGGCAGAGTGCAGGATGCTTTCAGGCTTAGTGTTACGGACTGTGTCCTTATGTATATATATATAGGAGTAATGTATGTAATCTGTTGTGTATATAGGCATGTTTTGTTTGTTGTTGTCTTGTCTCCCTCTTGTGTCTACATATCCCCAGGTTCCCAGTTGCAGCAGCAGCTGGTCAATCACCCACTCACCCCGGTGCAGCGGCAGCTGAGACTCGTCCCACAATCAACATCCACTCCCTTCATAATACCCTTTGTGTTTCAGTGTTAGTTAGCTCCCTGGTTCGTTTGGTCTGTGTTGGTGGTAACTATGTCTCTGTGCTTGTGTAGGTAGAGCTCTCTGGTTCATTGATGTGGTAAAGTAGAGCTCTTGGTGTCTTTGTACACACTCTTTGTTACACACTCTCTTTTGTGGCTTTTGGTAATAGAGCTGAGGCTCTTAGGGTACATTTGTGTCAGAGCTGGTAAAAGCTTAATTGGAGCTATTTTGTGTGAGAGCTAATCAAAGCTCTGTGTGAGCTCATTGTGTGTGAGAGCTGGTCAAAGCTCTAGTTATTTGGGCCATTGGTCTATATAGTATTGTATCTCTTTGTGTTGTTGTACATTTCTGTACTAATCCTTTGTATATTTGTTTGTCACCCAGCCTATGGTGATTGTTTCCTGTTATTAATCTTTTGTTTCGCACACAGGGACATTGAGGGCAGAAAGATACCCTGGGGTCTACATCTGCATCACGTAGGAGAACTACTGTTAAAGACACCAGCTTAGAGTGAGCACCACCTCCTGTACTTTGGGGCGTCCGCGCCTGTAAGGGGGGGGGGGGGGCTTTTGTTTCATTTTGATATTATTTGGTGCTCACTGGTAGGTCCTCTTTGCTCTCTGTGTTACTGATCTCTTTTGTGTAAAATAAATATTGTTATTTTACAATCTGTCTATGGTGTTTTGTGTCACTGCATCCTCACCTATCCTGTCTGTGGCCTAGTGTTGCGTCTCCCCACGGGGGCACGTAACATAAATGGGGGCTCGGTAGTTGGGCGACAGACATTTGGTGTTGGTGTGCGGTGGGCACGTTGCTTGGTTTTGGTTTTGGGTGGTAGTTTATTAGGTGTGTTTTTGGTGTGTGTGTGCACTGGTCTGGGTAGGGATGTCGTCTTTTGGGGTGGAGGAGTTCCTGGGTGATCCCTCGGTTGATCGTTTGGATCAGTGTAGGAGGGAAGACTTGTTTGCCATCGCCTCGCATTTTCAGGTCGCCCTTTCTAAAAGTTTGGCAAAGGCTGACCTGAGGGAAGAGGTGGTGCGCATATTGGTGTGGAACAAGGTGCTCGGTGTCGGTGAGGGAGCGTCTTTTGTTTCTTCCCCTCTAGTCACAGACGAGGAGGGCGAGGAACCTCCGGTGGTAGACCCGGTTAAAGACGGGGTAGAGGATAAGCCTCCCCTTTCGGGTGTCACGTCTCCAGTGCACGGACATGCAGCATCTTTCCCTAGTGGGAGTGCTGAGGAGGCCAGTCTAAAATTGAGTTTAGCACGGTTGCAGTTTGAGGAGAGGAAGGAAGAGAGGGAATATAGTCACAGGTTGGCTGTTAGAAAAATGGAGCTGGAGGCTGAGGTCTCAACCCGCCAGCTGGACACTGAGAACCGCCGGGTGGATGCGGAGAAGGAGGTTAAGTTGAAGCAACTGGAGCTCGACGCTGCTAAGATTGGGAGTCCTACTCAACCCTCTTCCACGGCGGTGGGGGCTTACGACGTGAGTAGACAAATTTCTCTTGTACCTCAATTTCGTGAGGCGGAGGTAGACTCATATTTTAATGCTTTTGAGCGGGTGGCTACGTCTTTAAAGTGGCCTAAAGAGGTCTGGGCTCTCTTACTGCAATGTAAGCTAACGGGAAAAGCCCAGGAAATTCTGTCTGCCCTCCCTCTGACTGACAGTTTGTCGTATGACTTAATCAAGACGGCTGTGCTTAGAGCCTATGAGTTAGTGCCAGAGGCGTACAGGCAAAAGTTTAGAACTCACAAAAAGTTACCTGGCAGTACTTTTGTGGAGTTCGCTCGTGAGAAGGAGTCTCTATTTTTTCGGTGGTGTAAGGCGAGTGACGTGTCTGATTTTAATTCTCTGTCTGAATTAATGTTGCTGGAGGAGTTTAAAGGTAGTCTGTCTGACCGTTTGGCTACATATTTAAATGAGCAAAAAGTGGGTACGTTGGCTCAGGCTGCAGTGCTCTCTGACGAGTTTGTGCTGACCCATAGGCAAACGTTTGGTACTCTCCGACATGAGAGTAGGACCTTTTATCCCTCTGCTCACACTCCAGCTAGGTCACATGTTAGTCCGCCGCAGATCCGCCGCAGTGGCTATGTTGGACAGACTAGTCCGCCCCGCTCAGTGTCTCCCCGCTACAAAGAGGAGCGGGAGTGTTTTTACTGTCATCAAGTGGGCCATGTAATAAGTGACTGTGTTGTTCTGAGACGCAAGGAGCAGTCTCAGACAGATGGACGACCTAAAGCGGTTGGTTTGGTCCAGACAGTGTGTGACATCCCAGGTCCCAGTTACGATCCGTTTATGTCGGACGGGTTGGTCTTGCTCAGTGGCAGTGAGTTGGACCAGCGTCCAGTACGCATACTGCGGGATACTGGGGCAGCACAGTCATTCATCATAGCAGACATGTTACCGTTTTGTAATGAGTCATCGACTGGCTCTAGTGTGTTGGTGCAGGGGATCGGCATGGGCTTTGTGTCGGTGCCCCTCCATCAGATACATTTAACCTGCGGGTTGGCAAAGGGGGTGTTCAAGGTGGGCGTGCGCCCATCATTACCAGTGGGAGGTGTCACTTTCCTATTAGGTAATGACATCGCTGGTGGCAGAGTTATGCCATGTGTTTTGGATCACCCTAATGTGTTGTGCCCTGATGTGTTTGCTCCGTTTCTCCCAGATGTGCCAGTGTGTGCGATCACCCGTGCTCCACAACCTGTAGTTGTGACGAGTGACGAGGTGACAATTCTACGGGGAACACTAGCCTCTGAGGCACCACGGTTACCCAGGACTTGTGGTAAGCTGGTGGTTGCCCAGAGTGAAGACGCTGGGTTGGGCACATGTTCATTTACTGCTCCTGCTCCAGGGTTAGCTGGAAGCAGGGAGGTGGTCAGTTCGGTGGTGAATAGCATTCGGTCAGTGAGCAGCCCTTTTAGGCTGTTAAGGAAGCAGCTGATGGGAGAGACTCTTCACAACAAACCTCAGGTGAGGGGTTTGTTGTCTTGTGTGTGCAGGCTTGTAAAGTGGCTGCAGGAGGCTAGTGCTGTCTCTGAGGGGGGTCTCTCTGCTGCTCAGCGTATTGTGACGCTGCATTTTGTGCTATGCTGTGTGATCTTTCTCACATTGTATTATGTGTTTTTCTTTGTGAGGAGGAAAAGGGCAGCAGTCTGCCATTGTGCGTTTTAACCATGGACCATCCCTCTGTTTTTTTTGTGAGGTGCCTTCTCAGACCACGGTCTTAAACCTTTTGATGTTGGTGTTGGGACTGCTGTACCCCTGGACATTTTGTGTCAACAGCACCCCTGATCATGTCAAATGCTACCAAGAGAGGTATGAAGAGGCGGAAGGTGATGGTCTGTTTGGTTGGTGGCAGTGGTGGATGTTTTGTTTTGTGTTATGATGTGTTCTTTGGGAAAACTGATGGGGTACTTGGGTGTTGTGTTGTCGCCAGCCATGGGCTGACTCTTTATGGGGGGGAGTGTTACGGACTGTGTCCTTATGTATATATATATAGGAGTAATGTATGTAATCTGTTGTGTATATAGGCATGTTTTGTTTGTTGTTGTCTTGTCTCCCTCTACATATCCCCAGGTTCCCAGTTGCAGCAGCAGCTGGTCAATCACCCACTCACCCCGGTGCAGCGGCAGCTGAGACTCGTCCCACAATCAACATCCACTCCCTTCATAATACCCTTTGTGTTTCAGTGTTAGTTAGCTCCCTGGTTCGTTTGGTCTGTGTTGGTGGTAACTATGTCTCTGTGCTTGTGTAGGTAGAGCTCTCTGGTTCATTGATGTGGTAAAGTAGAGCTCTTGGTGTCTTTGTACACACTCTTTGTTACACACTCTCTTTTGTGGCTTTTGGTAATAGAGCTGAGGCTCTTAGGGTACATTTGTGTCAGAGCTGGTAAAAGCTTAATTGGAGCTAATTTTGTGTGAGAGCTAATCAAAGCTCTGTGTGAGCTCATTGTGTGTGAGAGCTAGTCAAAGCTCTGTGTGAGCTCATTGTGTGTGAGAGCTGGTCAAAGCTCTAGTTATTTGGGCCATTGGTCTATATAGTATTGTATCTCTTTGTGTTGTTGTACATTTCTGTACTAATCCTTTGTATATTTGTTTGTCACCCAGCCTATGGTGATTGTTTCCTGTTATTAATCTTTTGTTTCGCACACAGGGACATTGAGGGCAGAAAGATACCCTGGGGTCTACATCTGCATCACGTAGGAGAACTACTGTTAAAGACACCAGCTTAGAGTGAGCACCACCTCCTGTACTTTGGGGCGTCCGCGCCTGTAAGGGGGGGGGGGGCTTTTGTTTCATTTTGATATTATTTGGTGCTCACTGGTAGGTCCTCTTTGCTCTCTGTGTTGCTGATCTCTTTTGTGTAAAATAAATATTGTTATTTTACAATCTGTCTATGGTGTTTTGTGTCACTGCATCCTCACCTATCCTGTCTGTGGCCTAGTGTTGCGTCTCCCCACGGGGGCACGTAACACTTAGCATCCAGCATGTTCAGGTGGTCCAGGGATCTGAGTCCGCACCGGACATGGCTGGTTCCTGCGGCTCCTCTGAAGTAAGGGCTGCCCTGCTTCATCACAGTGACTGGACGGCTACTGCAGAGAACAGGGCTACTTGCCTCGTTCACCAGGTACAGCAGCTGCAACCTGCTGGTCAAGACACCTTGCCTTCATTCACCTTACGTGAGCTGGAGGATCACCAGCTTCAAGATTCTGCCATCGCCGGTGTGCTGCCATTCGTTGTCCGCAAGCGACGTCCTTCCAGGCGGGAGAGAATTGGTATAGATGCAAGGTCACTGGCTGTGCTGAAACATTGGGAGAAGCTCAAGGTCCGAGACAGTGTCTTGTACAGGGAGACAAGAGACCCAGTAAGCAAGATCAAAAGACTTCAGTTGGTGCTGCCGGCAAGTCTGATGGACAAGGCGTTGGAGGGAGTGCATGATTTGGCAGGACACCAAGGTCGGGCCAGAACCCTCCATCTGGCAAGGCAACGTTTCTTCTGGCCTAACATGGAGAGGGATGTGAAGGAGTATGTTCGGTGCTGTGAGAGGTGTGTGCTTGCTAAGACTCCAGAACCTGCAGCACGAGCCCCGTTGGAGAGCATAAAGACCTCAGCTCCCATGGAACTCGTCTGCATCGACTTCTGGTCAGCGGAAGACAAGAACAAGAACTCTGTTGACGTGCTTGTGATAACTGATCACTTCACGAAAATGGCACATGCCTTCCCATGCAGAAACCAGACGGCCAAACAGATTGCCAGGAAGCTGTGGGACGGTGTTTTCTGTACCTACGGGTTCCCTGAGCGCATTCACTCAGACCAGGGTGCCAACTTTGAGAGTGAACTGGTGTCCGAGCTGCTGCAGTTGTCTGGTGTGGCCAAGTCTCATACCACCGCCTATCACCCCATGGGCAACGGGGGCACAGAGCGGTTCAATCGCACCCTGGGAAATATGTTGCGAGCACTCCCTCTCAGAGCCAAGCAAGAATGGCCTCAACAGATCCAGACGCTGACCTTTGCCTACAACGCGACCGTCCATGCATAAATGCTATGCGCCGTTCCACCTGATGTTTGGGCGTGTGCCGAGGCTTCCGGTGGACATTGTATTCAGGTCTGCCCTGCATGATCCCATTGTGGTGGATTTTAGCAGCTACTCTAAGACCCTCCAGACTTACCTGTCTGAGGCTGCCAGAATCGCTCAACAGCACACCGCCAAAGAGCAAGCACACCAGGCTGGTCAGTACAATAAGAAGGTCAAGGGCGTCAGTCTACAAGTTGGGGATCGTGTGCTGTTGGCCAACAAGGGAGAACGGGGCAAGAGGAAGCTAGCTGATAAGTGGGAGCCTGTGGTGTACACTGTTGTCGAGAAAAACCCCAAGCTTCATATCTACAAAATCTGTGATGTCTCGGGCCGGCAGAAGGTCGTCCACAGGAACCTGCTGTTGGATGTCAGTTTCCTCCCTGTTCGGGATCGACTGGAGGATCAGTATTCAGACATCTCATCCGATGCTGGTGATCTCAGTGGCTTGGACGACGAGTCTTCTAGGGAGCGGACATCATCGTGGGTCCTGTCTGACTCAGACCGAAATGAGGATGGAAGCACAGTGGCAGATGTCGTTGACTCGCCTCCCTCTGATCACGTGGATGACGCACTGACTGACACAGCCTCCACTCTGGCCAGTTGTCCACTTGATTCTGAAGAGACACAGACTGTCCCTGTTGTCGACTCGGACATGCCACAGACCTCTGAACACAGACGTGACAGACCTCAGCCCGACCTATCTCAAACCTTTAGCAGCCGACATGACAGACCACTCTCAGGGTTGCCCGAGCATGATTCTGTCCAAGTTACGATTGCGGGTGGGGTAGTCACAAGGGCGGGGAGGATGGTCAAGCCAGTCAATAGGCTCATAGAGAACATGGTTCAGAAACCTGTTAATTGGGGTCTGTTGCCGCCTCGCAAGGCATGGTGTGGCATAAAGCTTTAGAGTCACTTCATACACATATTTATAAATGGGACCGATAGGACGCTGTCGCATATGAGTGCCTGGGGATCGGGTGTAATGGGGTGTAGACTGCACCTCTATGTTCTTGAAGGGTTGGGGGTTTGGCCAACCTGTAACGCCTTTTAATCTGTTTTACGGATAGTTTTTTTTTCAACTGAACTCAGAGATTAGATTTTTGTGTTGACTGATCCAGAGGGGTAGAATTGAGCGGTGTCTTATGCGCGTCCTTAGTGTTGAAGTGCAGCTTTGGTGCTAGGTGATTTTGGGGAAATTCGGGGGGGGGTGAATGTAACAGGTTAATATGTCCCTCTTGTGAATTTCGCCAAAACACCCTTTTTTGTTTATTATTATTATTTTATTATCAAAAGTCTTTTGTTTTGAAACATCGTCACTTCCTGCCGAAGTGACGTATTTCCTCTCGCGTCTCTCATTTCTGAGCGTGCGTCCCTCTCGCGCCAGTTTCTCTCTGGTTGTTAAGAGAATCTAAGAACCAAGGCGCCATCTTGTGGCCAAAAAGGATAAGACAAGACATTAATTCCTGTGTTATTTGGGTTAACAGGGTGAATAAACAACCTGATATCCAGTCCTGCCTGATTCTTGACAGTACACCAGAACACAACGCAAGCTAAACCATCGGGTTACATGAAGGTATTCTGTATCTTTGCATGTCAACTAATAAAGAAACTTGAAACTTGAAACAGGCAGGAAGTTGACTTCGGGAATGTTCTTATAAGGTTTAATGTTAACTTTTCCACTTACTATTTTGAGGCTTTTTATTTTATTTAAATTTGTTTGTGTTTGGGAGTGTGGCAAGCAGCCACTGAGAGAGTAATCTACTTATGGTAGGTTTGAGGGTTTTAGGCCCTATGGTGAGTCCCTGTGTTGTTGGGGAAAGGCCCACCGGCCCCGCACCTTTATATGTTTTTAATGTTATTAGTATTTGTTTTATGTATGGCTCAAAGTATGTGTGCATAGTGTTTAAGATAAGTTAATTCTGCATGCCCACAGGCCTGTCCAGGTCTGCCCCGCCTACACACCCCTCAATATTCTATGGCTACGGCTAACTCTGAGAGCTTTAAGCTCTGCTCCTGGAATGTTCGAGGTCTTCAGAAATTAGCTAAGAGGAAGGCGATTCTGACATTTTTAAAGAGGGAGAATGTCTCTATTGCTTTTTTACAAGAAACCCATATGGGGCCCAACAACACTGCTAAACTCCAAAAGAGTTGGGTGGGACAGGTCTTCGCCACAAACTATTCTACATTCAGTAGGGGAGTGGCCATATTGATCAATAAAAATCTCCCCTTTAGACTCATAACTTCCTCTTTGGATAGCCAAGGTCGCTATGTGATTATCAAAGGTGTTCTTAAGGGTAAATAAATTACATTTATGAATGTATACTGTCTGAATGTGTACTCCCCTGACTTTCTATCCAAAATATTTACTGAATTTAATGGCCTGGCCTCTGAGAATGCTTTTGTGGACGGAGACTTTAACTGTCACCTTATACCGTCTCTTGACAAACTCCCACCCAGTCTGGCTTCCCCTCTAGGCAAGCAAAGATGCTCACCTCCCTATGCAAAGACACTGGATTCTCAGATGTCTGGAGAACCCTTTGCCCATCCGAACTGAAGTTCACCTTTTTTAGCGGCCCACACAAGAGCAACAGTAGAATAGACTATTTCTTCATCCCTTCCTCTAAGCTCTTTCTAGTATCGTCCTGCACAATCAGAAGTATCGTTTTATCGGATCACGCCCCTATATATCTGGTCTACTCCCTGTCAGAAGAGAGGGCGCTGTCGAGGCGTTGGCACCTCAACCCATACCTCCTCAAGGATGATATGTTTGTCTCCTATTTCGAATCGGAATTTAAAATGTTCTACTCAATTAACTCGCATTCTACGGATGACCCGTCTCTGCTCTGGGAAACATCCAAGGTCTTTTCTCGCAGACTGATTATGTCTTACGTATCATCCAAGAAACGCAAGAAAAATTAACAATGCAAACTTCTTGAATCCAAACTAGCCGACCTTGAAAATCAACATGTTTCAAACCCGGCCCCGGCTGTGCTTATAGAGCTTACGGCCACCAGAACTGGGTTAAACACTCTTCTGATCCAGGATGTTGAATACTCTCTTAAATTTGCCAGACAGAGAATGTACGAACACGGTGACAAGCCTGGTAGGTGCCTGGCTAACTTGGCAAAGAAAGGGGCTGACACCCAAGTAATAGCCTCAATCTCGGACTCCAACAGGGTCAGGTCCTTTGACACCAAAACTATTAATAAAGAGTTTGCCTCTTTCTATGCCCAACTCTATAGGACCGAACGACCCGACGGTGCTCTCTCTGACATGCAAGCTTTTTTCGCTGACTTGCACCTCCCTAAGGTATCGAAAGATCAGAACTTGCTCCTTAACGCCCCAATTACGAAGGAAGAAGCTCTGGGCGCCCTTAAGGCTATGCCATCTGGTAAGGCTCCGGGCCCGGACGGTTTCGGATGCGAGTTCTATAAGGAATTCGTCATATTCTTTTGGATCCCCTGTTGGCAATGCTTAATCACTCCTCTGAGGTGGGGATATTACCCCAGTCCCTACGGGAGGCTAATATTTGCCTTCTCCTTAAGAAGGGTAAATGTCCTGAAAAGTGCGCCTCCTATAGGCCTATAGCCCTACTTAATTCGGACCAAAAGTTGCTCTCCAAGATCCTGTCCATGCGCCTGGAAAAAGTACTCCCTTTTATTATTATAAACGAAGATCAGACTGGTTTTATTAAGGGTAGGAACTCTACCGACAACATGAGACGACTCCTTAATATCATCCAAATGACTCGTGAGACAGACCACCCCGCGGTGGTTCTGTCTCTCGATGCGGAGAAGGCATTCGACCGTGTAGAATGGCCGTATTTGTTTCTAACCCTAGCTGAATTTGGCCTAGGAGACACTTTTATTGACTGGGTCAAGGTTCTTTACAACTCACGGATGTCGGCGGTCCTGACTAACGGACTTAGGTCTAACAACTTTCCTCTAAAACGGGGGAACCCCCAAGGGGATCCTCTTAGCCCTTTACTATTTGACATGGCCATAGAACCACTCTCGCGGCCATAAGGCAGTCAGCCGAGATCTCAGGTATTAGAGTGGGCGAGAGGGAACACAAAATCACTCTTTACGCAGACGACGTACTGATCTTTATATCTAAACCTGACTCTTCAATTCCATGTCTAACCCGCATGATTTCCACATTTGGAACCTTCTCGGGGTACAAAATTAACTTTTCCAAATCCGAAGCAATGCCACTTGGGACACTTAAATCCATTTCGTTGGTCGCCCTCCGGCTTTGTTTACCTAGGAGTATTTGTGACACCCACCTATGATACATTGTTTAAGGCCAACTTTCTTTTAGACACCATAAGGGCAGACTTAGTTAGATGGGCCCCTTTACCGATCTCCTGGCTGGGTAGGATAGCCCTCGTCAAAATGAACGTACTCCCCAGACTATTATACCCTCTCCAAATGATCACAGTGCTGCTGACAAACAAGGTTATCAAGGTGCTAGAAGGCTAAGCTCATTCATTTGGAATGGGAAGAAACCGCGTCTGAAAATGGCCAAATTACAGATGGATAGTGAAGATGGGGGTCTAGACCTACATAATATTAGACATTACCAACTAGCAGCACACCTTAGGGTACTTGTCGGCTGGTTCAGATCAGACCCACTGTCAATCTGGCTGGACATTGAATCCTCGCAATCTAAGACTTTAAGTCTGTTAGGAAAATATGCTCCAACCCCATCACAAGGGTTCCGTCAAGGCCTGGAAGACTGTCCGTAAGGTGGATGGCCGAGCCAAGCTGATCTCTCCTCTTACCCCGATCATAGGCAATCCTGACTTTAAGCCAGACCAAATTGGCGGCGGCTTCAAGACCTGGCATAAGCAGGGCATAACTGATCTTGGCCACCTGTTTGATGGCCAGACCCTAATGTCCTTTACACAGCTGCAGCAGCGGTATGGCCTATTGAAAGCGGAATTTTTTAGATACCTACAAATTAGGCAGTTTATCACCAAGGACACCTCACTTTTAACTAACAGCTCCACCTCGCAGGTGGAGAAAGCCCTCTCCTTGCAGATCCCAAAAAAACATATCTATCTTCTATAGTACTCTAAACCTTAATTCATCTTTATCTTCCCTTGTTACTAAACAGTCCTGGGAAAAAGACCTGGGCCCTCATTCATCAACGTGACGTAGAAAATGTTCTATTTCCATACTTAAGCACAGAATTTAGAATGTGTGCACGCACAAAAAAAACTGGATTTATCACACGTGCGTACACAGGTCCTACGCACACCTGTCATGATAAATATCACCTTGCTTCTACGCTGAGGCTCGTGCACACTTTCACGTATTTGCATACCAAAACCGCCCCGATTAACCATATACGGTAATGGACCACCCCCATGAAATGTGGAAAAGTGGACTAAGCCGAGGGTGTTGTACACTGTCGGATATTATATCTATTAACTTCCTAAAAGACCATTGCTGCCTGGACACCGCAAACACTAATAAAGACCATTAACCACTGTTTTGCCGTTGCCCGTTAGTGTCATTAATGCATGCTGGAATAAGAATGCCTTTCTTAATTTATTTTTAATATTAATAATTATTATAATACAATAAAAGACAGCTCCGTCTTTTAATACACATATATTGTACAGTAACGTCAAATAAATACTACAGTCCCCGCTGAAATAAAGGTTCTGTGCCACACTAGCTCACGCTCAGCGTCTCATGCATAATCTCGCTTCAGCGTATGCACACTGAATACATTTCAAAATGTACCTTTAAATGCCAGCATTCATCTGGCCACACCCCCATCCGCTCACCTACATAAGCAGGGATGGGCCACACACTCATCTCCTTCGCAAATTTCATCACAAGCAACGTGTTGCTATATGCCCACTTGACGTGGAGAAAAATATTGCTCTAAGGAAAGGAAGAATAAGGAGAATACGTTGACATCATATCTTTATTTTCTCTCTCACTATTTTAAAACGAGAAAATACGGCGATATTGTCTTCGTACTGGAGTGTCTGGAAGATGGTGATCATTCCACAAACTCCACCGGTTTCGTATTGGGGGTTCACGCCGTTACATACCTCCCAGCTACAGTCTTCTTGGATGCGGCTGGACGGAGTGAAACCCTCCGGCGGTGCAGGGACTGTAGTGGCGCGCCGCTGTTGTGAGAAGCGGTGCGTTCCAGGTTGGGTGAGTAGTGTTTTGCTGGCAGGCTCCACTTGTCTGTTAGTGCTATGGGGACTAATTGACAATGTTATGAAAACCGGCCCCAGGCTAGGGTCCTTTGTTCAGTCTCCTAGACGACAGGAGACCTTGGTCTGAAGCCATTTTAGTTTAACTAGTGGGCCGCGACCATTAACACTGGTGATCCCTGTGTTTTCTGGACGAGTGGATTTCTCTCTGTCCCGTGTTTAAGCCCCTTCTTTCATATCCAAATGAGAGTATTCCTTCACGAGGAGATATGTGCGTGGATGTGCGATAGCGGCAGATCCATGTTCAAGTCAGCTACACAGGCCAGTTGGTATTGTGCTGATTCCGTCGGGTGTTGGTAAAATCACCGTTGTAAAGCAGTGTTGACATCTTGTTTCTCTTTTCTCTTAAAAAGTGAGGAGAGGTTCAGAACGGCGGCCTGTCTGGGTGAGTGTTATGTCATTGTATACATGTTCAGGTGATAGCTGCTTAGCTTACGGTTAGCCAGTCAGCTGTTAGCTGCTGCGTTAGCCTGCTGGGATCGCTGCATGGCCTGCTTAGGCATGTCGTGGTCACTAGGTAACGTTAGCTTGCTGCTATAGGCCAAGGCCTGGCGCGGGGTAGCTTCAGCTCCTCGCGCGCCGCCGCAAGCTCGCTTCTGGTCGCGTGCGCCGTTAGCTCGGCGTCTCGCGAGCAGGGGCAGTAGCGCCGAACGGTTGGAGCGGCCGTTAGCTTAATGCTACTCTGTTGAACGTGCTTTGATTGTAACATGTTTTACACTCTTGACTACGACGTCATCCTTGACAGGGGATGTTCGTCGAACCTGCCCTGAGCCAGGACGGCAAGGTTGCGTCAACAAAGATGACTGTAGTGCTGGTTGGAGCGGCGACGCTGCCCGGTTCGAACAACACAGGAGCGGCTGTGTTCCTACGGTGTCTGTGACTGCACTTCGCTGATCTACGTTCCGGGTAGGACCAGGTTTGACCAGACCTTATAACACGTCTTCTGGTTTTACTTTTCTAAATGTTTTGTGAATGACGATGTTTTCCCAAAACGTGTGTTGCTGCAATGCATTTAGGATACGGCGCGAGTTATGTGTGAACTGTCTTTGTCACTGGCAGTTAGCTTCTCCATGCAAATTGGGTTGTTACAGATGTGAAAATGATCTGTTTGTTGTGTGAGAAACATCATGTGTGTTTATATGTACCGTGTACTCACAACTAAGGTAACTAACCTATGAAGCTATGCTTAGTGACAAGTGAGTAAAAGAATGTTCTTTTCTCAGCCTGTGATGACAATGAACAGTGTGTTCACATATTAACAGGTTTTCCTGTTTTAACTGGCCGTATTGAGGGTAAAATAAGAGGATTGTGTTTCCCCCCGGTTCCCTGGGGACTTTTTCATCCTCCTATCAGACATGTTGTGCACTAATTGTGTCTTTTGTGTGGTAGGGATGCGATGTAACCCTTAGCTTGATTGCTGAGGTTGTGCTAAAACTGCTGGAGAAACTTTCTTTTTCTAAAAGAAAAGATGGTTTGGTCGCTGTCGTGTGTGCTTAGCAAGGCCTGTGGCCGATACTAATCGAGAATTATGTATTCTCTCATTGTGAAAAACGGCGTTCCTCTGTTGAGTGTTTTTGCCATTTTTTGTAGGTGATGATGGGTTGTGTGTGTCATGTGACCTACAACTGGGTTGGACTGGCCACAGAAGCACATGTGTATGTTGGACCGGGGCTCTTAGAGCCCTCTCTATTCTGTGTTTTTTCCTTAGTAAAAATCAGATAGCAGGTTAGCTCATGCGCTGTGTGGAGCTGTCAGACGCTTCATAGAGCTGACTATGACTGTGTCATATTCTCTTTTTGTCATTACATCGTATCATGGGTGTGGGGTCGTAAAGGGGTGAACTGGTAACCTTTCCTCTTCCCCTTGTTTCTGTCGGTCAGGGGTACACCCCCTGTCCTTCAAGGTTCCCGTCACGTGGCGGTTCGGCACGTTACGGGGGGGGGGGGGTTTCCTGGTCCCACGGCCTGGTATATTGGGCGTGTGCACCGCAGGAATTCCCCCACCATAGAGTACGTCACCGTGCGCGTCTCTGTTGGTAGGACTTCCGTGTGCTGTTCAGGTCCATGTGATGGATCTGTTTCAGGGGGGTGGTCAGGGCTCCTCCTCACCAAGCGCCTATTCGGGCCTTCTGTGAGTTCGGACTCCTTCTTCCATGTGAGGGAGCCTCCATCAGAGTACAGAGCCTTCCTCCTCAGATTGTCAAAGTGAGTGGACCCTCTAGAAGGTGTCCTGTTCTATTGTATATGTATTCGATTCAATTCGATTGTTGAGTGTGTATGGGTTCAGTGCCTCTTCCCCGGAGAGCCCTAAAACCAATTTTTTACATGGCTCAAGGTGCAATATATTTTTTTCAATCTGTACAGCTCGCGTGGGAAGTCTCTCTGAGGATCCCCGTCTCCTTCCTATGGGAGGGTGGTGGGATGTAAAAATGTGAACAATTTTTACCCCTGGCTGTGTAGACTGGGATACATACTGTTGATGCTTCCTTCTTTTCTATTCAAAAAGTGTTGGAGTTAGGAAGTGTCACACCCCTCTTGTCGTTCCCCTGGGCGCCTTGGGGATTCAATGACAGGTCTAAATAGCCTGTTCATTGATGGGGGTGTGTCCCGACGCACGTATAGTGCTAGCTCGCTGTAAACAGGCGACTGACTGGCACGCCTTGGTTGCTTGTGGTTGAAACGGCGTTTTTATAAAGCAACTGAGATGGGGGTTTTTCCTCTTCCGACGACCAAATCCCACGACCTGGGTTGGTTTTTCGACGGATTCTCGTTCATGTCTGGGGGATGATGACGGAATGGATCTGAACGTATGTAGAGGGGTCTCACGCCCTTGGGGTGGGCCACCAGGCGCGGTTCGCCCGAACGTCTGGGTGGCGCCTTCTTTTCATGTTAAGATCGACACGCATATCTGCCCTTCTCCTGGAGTAGGCATGTCGGCGTGGTTAGGGCACGGGACTGGTTCTGGTCACGCTGGTCCGGATCAGTTGAACCCGTTGTCCGCCGGGGATGCAGATCTGCTGTTCTGGTACCCTGAGGGACTTGGGTTTTTTCAGGGGGAAAAATGCCAGGTCGGTCCGGGTGTCACAGGGTTAAGCGCTATGGAGACCCTGGTTGGGTACGTTTTTACTCAGCACTGTCGTAATGGCTTACAGCCATGCCATTCTGTACACGCTCGATCTCGTCGGATCTCGGCCGCTACACAGGCAGTGGTGCAGTCGTGGTCACACGCGGTTACACGCCGTGTTACTAGATGATCAGTACGCGCGCACAAAGATGCGCTCTATCCACATATTACGACTGCACCACTGTACACAGGTTGGTCCTGGTTAGTACTTGGTTGGGAGACCGCCTGGGAATACCAAGTACGGTGTGCTTAGGGGCTGGTTCTCCATTCTTTTTCGCTCCTCTCTCACGCATGGCGAAGAGGGGCCTGTTGGGGTGGTCTTTGACCTCCTCTGGTGACCCTGTGCTTCCCGTATCGCCAGGCCCGGTCCGAGGTAATGTTCGTCGACCCGTAGGCCTGGGTTAGCCCTTTTTTGAAAACTGAGACACTTGTACTGCGGTATAGCCGGTGTATACCCGCAGGTGTGTTTTGGAGTTTTTTTCTTGAGGGGTTATAGGAACAACCACCGCATTGGGTAACGCCAAGGTGGTTGATTCCCTGGTGTGTTGGAGCAGTGTCAACTCTCGGGTTCACCGGTTGAGGGTGCCCCTGCACGTTCATGACGTCTGCCAATCGTGTCAGCCTTCTCTGCCTCAACCCCTCTGGGTGGGGGTTTTTAAATGGAGGCTTAGTCATGCAACAACGCCAGCATACGCCCCTTCCGCCGGGGCGGCTGTGTTCAGCTGTCCCCTCTGGCGCCTGTCTCGTCCGCAGTCTCCAGGCTAGGGTTAACAGCCTGTTGCCTGGTTTTTCCCCGGTGCGCTGCCTGCTTCCGTTGGTTAACCTTTTTTGTGTGCTCACGGCCATGCTGACTGCCTGTTCTGCAGGGTCAGTGTGCCAGGCGGTGTACTATTGGGGGGACAGGGCCCGCTCGGCTTACGGCCATACCAACCTGAACACGTCCGATCTCGTCCGATCTCGGAAGCTAAGCAGGTTCTGGCCTGGTTAGTACTTGGATGGGATACCGCCTGGGAATACCAGGTGCAGTAACTGAGGGGCCTTTGTCCGAATACGCTGGCGATGTGGGGGGCGGGGCACTACGTGCCCACCTGGTGGGGTCTTGATGCTGGCATCGTGGACTTCTCCGGGCCCCCATTCCAGGGAGTCCAGTCCTTTTGGTGGGTCTGGGTCTTCCTTCGCGCTCCGCTGCTACGGCCTTGCCACGGGGTTGGGTTTGCCCTTGACCCCGTGATTCTGGGGGCAGTAACGAGGTTGTTCCTCTGTTCGTTCCCGGGTGGCATGCGGGTTGTGCGTGTGTGTAGTCGTGGGGTCAAGCCACGGTCTGCTCACCCTGTGCGTTGAGTTGCTTGAGTGCCTCTTCGCGCGGTCGGGTCCGTCGCCCTCCCGTGAAGCCACCAATAGGGGGGGTGCCCTCCATTAGGGTGGGTCGGGGGGGCTCGGCCCTCCCTGGTCTGATGGTTGTGGGGGGCCTCAGCAGGGTACATTTGTCGAGCTTCTAGCTCCCGCTCAGCTCCTATTATGCATGAGACGCTGAGCGTGAGCTAGTGTGGCACAGAACGTTAGGTTATAACTATAACCAAGTTCTGTTAACACTAGTGAACCTAATGTCCTAATAAACTAACCTACACTGTAACACGCAACACTTTGATGAACATTGTTACTCAGCTGATAGAGTTATACCCTTCTTGCTGTCTTGTCGCACAGAACTTGTAAGTCGCTTTGGATAAAAGCGTCAGCTAAATGACTAAATGTAAATGTAAATGTAAATGTAGACGCTGCTGCAGGCCCTTGATTTTTCATTGTGATGAAATTTGTTGGGAAGGAGATGAGTGTGTGGCCCATCCCTGCTTATGTAGGTGAGCGGATGGGGGTGTGGCCAGATGAATGCTGGCATTTAAAGGTACATTTTGAAATTTATTCAGTGTGCATACGCTGAAGCGAGATTATGCATGAGACGCTGAGCGTTCACTAGTGTTAACAGAACTTGGTTATAGTTATAACCTAACGTTCTGCACGCACATACCAGCAGTGATCTACAGCATAAAAGATAGCCACTTTATAATACTATTCTGAGTAGATAATTCATCTGTATTGCAACAGAGTCACGGATCTGGTCGGGGCAGGTAGCATTATGTCGGGAAAATCTTTATGAAATAAACAAAAGTGAATTAAAGAATTTAAAAACAAAGTTTAGCATATTAAATCGTTTTATAAGATTTCTGAGTAGATAATTCATCTCTATCTCAACAGAGTCACGGATCTGGTCGGGGCAGCTAGCATTATGTCGGGAAAATCTTTATGAAATAAACAAAAGTGAATTAAAGAATTTAAAACGAAGTTTAGCATATTAAATCGTTTTATAAGCTTATAGCTTTTTTCGTGCTGATTTGAGAAGGGTCCAGCTGCAGAGCCGGAGAGCAACTCTCAGGGCCAAGATAGCACTTATACTATTTTGAGAGAGACAGCAGAGAGACAGACAGCAGAGAGACAGACAGACAGACAGACACTGTTCCACAGTGTGTGTGTGTGTGTGTCTGTGTGTGTGTGTGTGTGTGTGTGTGTGTGTGTGTGTGTGTGTGTGTGTGTGTGTGTGTGTGTGTGTGTGTGTGTGTGTGTGCGTGCGTGCGTGCGTGTGTGTGACTACTAGTCTAATAGTAGAGACTCAGCCCCCCCCCCCCCCCCCCCCCCTCTGGACCACCTCCTAGTAGATACTTCTCTAGGAAGAAGACGAAGATGAGGATTAAGGCGAGACACTGCAGGTGAATAGGCAAATGTACTTTTTTTGTTGATTTTGAGATTTTGTTATATTTTGCTTCCTAAACATGTCTTCTATGAAACTAGTGACAATAAAACGTCAATAACACACATTTAGTTGTTTATTTTACTTCATTTTGCCTTATTGCATCCATAAATGTCCACATATTTAATGGGGAAGTGCCTCTTTTGCATATATAAACATAAATTTCAGAAAACTTGTCTCTACTAGGAGGTGGTCCAGAGGGATGGGGTCTCTACTGGGAGGTGGTCCAGAGGGGGGGGGGGTCTCTACTAGGAGACTAGTGGTCACACACACACACACTGTGGAACAGTGTCTATCTGTCTGTCTGTCTGTCTCTCTGCTGTCTGTCTCTCCGGCTCTGCAGCTGGACCTTCTCAAATAAGCACGGAAAAGCTTTTAAGCTTATAGCTCCAATTTGGGTCCCAAATTGCGGTACAAATGAAGGAGGTGTCTCGGGTAGTGGACTCTAGTTAATATTATGTTCTCTCTGCAATTAGACTGCCCCTCATTCATTCATTCATCCCTATCTGATGCTATCTCTGAAAACAGTTCCTGCGAGCGCAGTCAGTGCACCCGATAACGCTATATATATAAACCTGCATTCATTCGGAGAGAAAGACCTATTCCACATGCTATTTAGGGTTTGACAATAATTACACTAATATCGCTATTTCACAATGAACTATAATGAATTACGGGGGTCATACAGAACACGTCAGTCAAGCTTATTTCCGCGTTGAAACTAATGCATGCAACTGATCTATGCCGTCCGTCTGCAGTCCCCATATTCTACCACAGGGCGTCAGCTAAGCATGGTCCGACCTGTGCTTAAATATACGCACAAAGTCAAGCACAAGTTCAAATAGATAAATCCCACACTTTGCTTAGGAATGGTCGTACGCACGGCTTAAGCACATATCTGTGCGTAAGTCAGGTTGATACATGAGGGCCCTGGACATAGAGATCACAGATGTAGACTGGCAGAATGCATGGACCTACGCAAAAAAAATCTCTGTTTGCAACCGCACCAAGGCTATTCAAGTTAGAATCTTGCACCGCATTCATATTACCCCGCCCTTAAGAGTAATATTATATTACCCCTACTTCCGGTGGCATGGACTGAACGCAGCTCGCAGCATGTCGCGGCAAACCCTAGAATAATCATTATTTTGAACCCATAAAGAACAAAACTAAAGTTGACTTTACCTCGACATTTATCAGCTTCTTTTATTTTGTAAGCAAATTCGTTCAAAACGATCTAATCGCTCTTGAACAAACACATGTCCACGCGTGCACAAACAAAGTTCACAATGGAGAACGCTGACCTAGCGGTGCTCATGAGAACAATTGTACGTGAAGAACTTGCTACAGGACTCGAAACCAATCTAAAGCCGATCAAGGATCATCTAAACAAAATCCAGCTAAAGGTAACATCATGCCTGGACAAGATTGATTCTCTTGAGACGGCTGCCAACGACACTGATCAAAGGCTGATACAACTGGAAGCAGAGAATAAATCACTATCTGAGGAAGTTAAATCATTAAAACAGAAGACGGAATCGCTTGAGGACCACAGCAGAAGACTCAACGTGAGAATCTTGGGGCTACCAGAAGGAACAGAACAAGGCAACCCGACACTGTTCGTAAACGGAATGCTGAGCGAACTTTTTGGCGAAGATCTAGGGCCACCCCACTTGATCAGTATCGCTCACCGCATCGGGGCAAATAAAGGCAAGACGCGATGCCTAATCGCAAAATTCAACAACTCTGATATAAGGCAGAAGGTTGTGCGTCTTGCCGGTGGGAAAGCTAAAGAACCAGGTGGGCTACAATCAGGGCCGTAGCCAGGGTTTAGAAATTAGGGAGGTCCATTTATTTTTTTGGCCCAGACCGGCCCACTATAATCGGTCGGACACCACCCACCAGTACACCATCCTTACGGTCCCCTTAAATATGCGTACCTACTGTACTATTCCCCCCCCCCAACCCATTACAAAGCTGGGTAGTAAGTGCCATGGCCAAGTGGACCAGTGTACTCACTCGCTCTTGGCTGAATCTTGTTTTGGGTGGTGATGTAAAAACACCTGCATCATAGCAGGCTCAGGATGGGCAACGTAGTCTATAGCCTGTTCATCCCTGTCTCTCTCCTCCACAACCTGGCTTGACTAGACATAAGGAGAGAGATGATTACAATTAACTGGTACATTCAGGTCCAGAATTGTTGGAATCCCCTGACAAAGATGTGCAAAAAGCTGTACAATTTAAACAATACCATACTGGTAATGAGAAAATAGTTGTTTATTCAATGAATGCATGGAGCAGTTCCATCTTATTTCATTTGATACTAACTACTCAGTTCATACAGATTTCAAGTATTCAAATATCAATGATGAATATTGCATAAGGTTTACACAGTTAATAGATCACCTTCTTGTTTTATATTCATCTTATATGGCAATTAAATCAATGGTGTGTTTGTTTGGGGAGTTTGACCTATGTGCCTACCACGTGAAGGTGCATGATCAATGGACAGCACAAAAACAATTTGTGTAGGTGGAGACTAGAGCTACCACAGATAGTAATAAGTTATTAAGAGTAAGTAATCCATACCATATATATCCTAATAGTTACCTTATTACCATACTTGGCTGAAAACAAACTTTGCTGCCTGTTGTGAATGTGTTTTTCCCTGTAGGCTAATACATAAGTAGGCATACATTTTTGCAGTTGAGGAAAAATTTGCAGTTGAGTAGGCTATAATGTGCTGTGTTTTTATGTCTTCCATCGAGGACCACCTTGGAAATAAGTGTTAATGCTTGTTAATGAATGCTTTTAGGTGATATCCTCAGGAATACAAATTGGTCAAGATCATTTGTTTTTATGATGTGTTTTTAATTTCCAAATAAATCTAATCAAATAAAAAAGCAGTTTTTGCAGTTGAGTTACTGGTGTTGTATATTATACAGCCTTTTCATGCATCTTTATCAAGGGAACCCTTATCCTAATGATTTAAAAAATAATATTATGATGATACGATATGGACCTAGTAGTTGGGTCATCTGTGGCACTTCGTTTCTCAATGGATTTTTTAAAAAGGCGGGGGAAATTTGTGAGAGACCAAAATCCAAAATGGCTGCCGTGGAAATTAACTTTTTAATGGTTTGACCTACAATGATGCCCAATACATGGTACCAGCCCCCTCTCAGTCATGTACCAGCCCCTCTCAGTCATGTACCAGCCAGCCCCTCTCAGTCATGTACCAGCCCTCTCTCAGTCATGTATACCAGCCCCCTCTGTCATCTACCAGCCCCCTCTCAGTCATGTACCACAGCCCCATCTGAGTCATGTACCAGCCCCCTCTCAGTCATGTACCAGCCCCCTCTCAGTCATGTACCAGCCCCCTCTCAGTCATGTACCAGCCCCCTCTCAGTCATGTACCAGCCCCCTCTCAGTCATGTACCAGCCCCCTCTCAGTCATGTACCAGCCTCCTCTCAGTCATGTACCACAGCCCCATCTCAGTCATGTACCATAGCCCCATCTCAGTCATGTACCACAGCCCCCTCTCAGTCATGTATACCAGCCCCCCTCTCAGTCATGTATACCAGCCCCCTCTCAGTCATGTACCAGCCCTCTCTCAGTCATGTACCAGCCCCCTCTCAGTCATGTACCAGCCAGCCCCCTCTCAGTCATGTACCACAGCCCCCTCTCAGCCATATACCACAGCCCCCTCTCAGTCATGTACCACAGCCCCCTCTCAGTCATGTACCAGCCCCTCTCAGTCATGTACCAGCCCCCTCTCAGTCATGTACCACAGCCCCCTCTCAGTCATGTACCAGCCCCATCTCAGTCATGTACCACAGCCCCCTCTCAGTCATGTACCACAGCCCCATCTCAGTCATGTACCAGCCCCCCTCTCAGTCATATACCTGCACGACTGGCGGGGGGGGTGCTTAGTAAGAGATGTGATTGGGCCAGCCCAGTGTCAGTCAGTACCAATGGGCCGATGTCTCAGCCTAGTAGTGGGCCGGTCGTTGACAAAAAAAAAAAAAAAAAAAAAATGTATTAAAAAAAATTATATAATTTTTTTTTTTTTTTTAATAGTTACAAATAGTTACCGAGGTCCGGACCTCGGTGACCTCATAGCTGGCTACGGCCATGGCTACAATACAAAGGACATAAAATCAGCATCTTCCGTGATGTTACAGCAGAACAACGCAAGCAGCAAGCCTCCTTTGATGAGCTCAGATCACTCTTACGCAAAACAAAACTGCGCTACGGGGTGGCTCACCCTGCGAAGCTGCTCATCACCTTCAAGGATAAGACTCACTCCTTCACCGAAGCATCAGAGGCAATGGACTTCTACACAACCGAGATCAAGCCCACGCTAGACGCGGAGGCACATTCAACACCAGCCCCGACCTAGGACGAGACTGTCTACTACTGTATACACATCACAGAACACAGGTATGCCTATGGTCGCGCGGTGGTCAGCTGGAAGATTGTGAACATTTGAGACTAACGTGGCCACATGGACTTGGAATAATATAAAATCCTCTTCTGTTTGGGTATTGTTCATGGGTTCAAAAACAAACAAAAAAAATGTATAATTATTAATATCCTTTCCTATTTTTTTTCTCTCCTCCCCCCTTTATTATTACTAATGACGTTATCATTATTATTTGGTCGATATATAATTTGTTTTAGTCCCCATGGTTTATATAACAAAAAAATATATATAATTTAATTTTCTTTCCTATTTCCCCCCCCTATATTACTAATGACGTTATCATTATTATTTTGTCGATATATAATTTGTTTTAGTCCCTCATGGTTTATATAATAAATAAATAAAATTGTTAATATTATTATTTACGATTTAAGTTATTAGTGACAGTATCAGTGGTAACTATATTGGGTGAACTATTATGGTAGATATTTTATTTTGTACTACCATTAGTCAGTGCTGCTGTGGATGGTGCTGTTGGCATCATGATTGATGGGGATGATAATATCACCCATGGCATTACTCACCAGCCCTTACCCAATATAATTTGGGCCATATTCAGTTTATATATATATATGGGTTTGTGCTATTATTATTACGATCTACGTTATTAGCAACAGATATAGTGGTAACTATGTTGGGTGAATTATTACTGCTAGTATTTTTTTATTTATTTTATCCCTACTGTAGTGCAGCTGTGGATGGTACTGTGGTCAACATGACTGGTGGGGACGATAGTATCACCCATAGCATTACTCTCCTTACCCAATATAATTTAATATTATCTACGATTTAAGTCATTGGTGACAGTATTGGTGGTAGCTGTGTTGGGTGAATTAGTATGGCTGATAATGTATTTTGTACTACCATTAGTGATGCTGTGGATGGTGCTGTTGGCATCATGATTGATGGGGACAATAGTATCACCCATGGTATTACTCACCAGTCCGTACCAAATATAATTTGGGCCATATTCAGCTTATATATATATATATTTTTTTTTTTTGTGCTATTATTATTACGATCTACGCTATTAGCAACAGATATAGTGGTAGCTGTGTTGGGTGAATTATTACTGCTAGTATTTTTATTTTGTTTATATCTACTGTAGAGCTGCTGTGGGTGGTACTGTGGTCAACATGACTGGTGGGGACGATAGTATCACCCATAGCATTACTCTCCTTACCCAATATAATTTATCATAAATTAAAGAGAGAAAGAAAAAGAAAAAATAATGTATCTCCCTGTTTATATTCCAATTTTGTTTTTTTTCGGTAATGTAGATATTTAATAACACAGGGAGACCAGTAGAGGGAGCTGTCTGACCAGCTAACATGTCACAACTCTGCAACAGGCAGAGAATAGGAGGTAGGAAGGTGGCCATGTGGAATAAGGATACTACGGTATTCTACCCACGTGACTGTCTTCGGGTGGGGGGTGGGGGGGTAGTGGGAGGTTTTTGGGTTGATGCTGGACTACAACTGGGGAGGGGTTACATGATGTATATATATTATTTCCCTAATGTATTGCTAATCTTATTCTTTACTCTACAGCTTGACAATTTAATGCAAATAGAAATCCTCTTGTTACTGTGTCATGGATAATTCCAAGATAATACATAATAATAATTGCCAAAGCTAAATTAAATTTACAGAACATATTATGGCAAAAATAAATATACTTTCATGGAATGTACAGGGAATAAATAAGAATATCAAATATAGCAGCTGTCTTGAATATCTAGACAAGAAAAGGATTGATATAGCTTTCTTTCAAGAAACTCACATAATGGCACAAGATTTGGGAAAATTGGAAAACAATAGATACATAGTCGTTTCTTCCTCATCTGCTATTAATAAAACAAAAGGAGTATTAATTCTAATATCTAGAAAACTTCATTTCAATACTATTGAGAAAGGGAATGATTCAGATGGCAGAGTCACTTATGTAAAGGGCATTCTAGGTGACAAAGAGATATTGCTGCTATCAGCATATGCCCCTAACACTTATGACTCTGCATTCTATGCCCAACTAACAAAGACCTTACAAAAGTATTCAGATTGTGGAATAATTATTGGTGCAGACATGAATACAGTTTTATCACCAGGCTTGGATAAGTCAGGTCCAACCTCAGTTAATTCATCCACTACAGCATTTAAAAATCTGGTGTCAAATCACTCATTGATAGATGTTTGGAGAAATTATAACCCAAGTTTAAAACAATACACCTTCTTTTCAAATAGACATAAAACATTTTCAAGAATAGATTATATACTAATATCTGCTAATATTTTACACTGTATTAAAAAAACGGACATTATCAACATGTCTTTATCAGATCATCATGCCAATCTGTGTGTATATACAATTGAAAATTGTCCAAAACGTGCTACTAGATGGACATTTAATTTAACATTACTGCAGGATCCATCATTCTGTGAGCAATTTAGATCAGACTTCAACCTTTTTATCAATATCAATAAAAATAGTGTTACAGATATAAGATTTCTATGGGATGCAACTAAAGGCTTCATTCGCAATAATACAATATCATTTGCTTCAGCACGTAACAAAGCCCACCATCAAGAAATATCCAGATTGGAAAATAGACACTCATTGCTAACTGCAGAACAACAAAACAACTACGATCAAGAAAGAGAAAGGGAGCTTTGGAAAGCGAAGTCTGAACTAAATGCTCTAATGGCACAAAAAGCAGAGTTCCTAGCTCACAGAGCGAGGCAAACTGAGTATTTGAATGGAAATAATCCAAGCTTTGTGTTGACTAGGAAAATCCAATATAATGAACAGAAAGCAGACATCACATCAATCCTAAATAAAGAAGGAGCGATGGTAAACGATCCGGCCAAAATAAATCTAGAATTTAAACTTTTCTATCAACAATTGTATTCATCTGAAGCTCAATTCTCAAAAGCTGATTTAGACTCCTTTTTTGAAGACTTGGATCTACCTAAATTAACAGAGCAACAAATAACCTCAACAGATTCTCCCTTTACCCTGGAGGAACTTTACGATGCACTGAAAGAAATGAAACAGGGGAAATCACCAGGTTTCGATGGTATCCCACCGGAGCTGTACTTGACCTTTTGGAAAGAGTTGGGTCCATTACTACTCGAGATGTTCCAACAAGCCATCATGAAAGGGAGTTTTAATAGAGACATAAGTACAGCAATTATCACACTGATACAGAAAAAAGGAAAGGATGGAAACATCTGTGCTAACTATCGTCCATTGTCCCTTCTTAATGGAGACTTAAAATTATATGCCAAGGTCCTCGCACGACGTCTAGAGACGATACTGCCAATATTGGTCCACCCAGACCAAACTGGATTTGTTAAACAAAGATTTGCATCAGATAATTTAAGACGACTGTTACACATTATTGACAAAGCTCCAAAAATATCACCATGTGCAGTGTTGTCCCTTGACGCCGAAAAGGCCTTCGATAGGCTGGAATGGGAGTACTTATGGCACACCATGAAGAATATGGCATTTGGAGACACATTTATAAATATGCTCAAAATCTTATATCATAATCCAACGGCCATGGTTATCACATCCAATCAGTGTTCCACACCCTTCCCTATCAGACGTAGCGTCAGGCAGGGTTGCCCCGCCTCCGCATTATTATTTGCGTTATCTCTTGAACCCTTGGCCCAAAAAATTAGAAATTGTGCCGAAATAAAACCCATAATAGTAAATAACACCTACCATAAAATTTGTCTGTACGCAGACGATCTGTTATTATTTCTTGACAATACACCACGGTCCCTACCTGTAGTCCTAGACACTATTAAACATTTTAGTTTTATTTCAGGCTACAAGATCAACTTGAATAAATCAATTTTACTTCCCCTAAATGCAGCAGCAAGTAGTCCCCAACTACATACAGAAATACCAGTGGGCTCTGGTTTCAGATATTTAGGTATAGATATATACACATCCATTGACAAAATTGTGTCAAAAAATTACAAGAGCCTTAAGAAGGTAATATCTGACGAGTTAAACCGTTGGTCACTATTATTAATCCCATTTTCAGTCAGGCTTTCAGTAGTCAAGACCCACATTCTCCCTAAGATCAATTTTCTGGTAAGCATGATTCATTTACCGCCACCTCCAGGATTTTGGGAGAAGCTACAGGGACTAGTATTCAAATTTATATGGCGTGAACAACATCCACGAATCAGCAATTCCACACTCCAAAACAGTAGGAAAGCAGGAGGGCTAGCTGTTCCTAATTTTGAACAGTACTATTTTTCTTTTATGCTCAGACCGTTGCTAAGATGGTTCAATAATGATTCTGACATACCATGGGTGAATATGGAGAGGCACATTGTATCTCCATATACATTCAAAGATATACTCTTTTCTGGTCTATCCCCAAGCTTTTGCCGTACTAAATTCGGCCCAATTATAGCACATTCAATTTACGTCTGGAAATATATTGCCGAAAACGGGACAGTGGAACACAAAATGGCACATAGATACCCCTATTTTTGATAACAACTTCTTACTGTTGGGAGGGAAACCAGCTACATTTCCCAATTGGCAAAGACAAGGTATTCACAAACTATCTGACATATACAGTGAATACGGTCTCAGATCATTTCAAGAGCTCAAACAAATATATAATGTCCCTAGTACATCCTTCTTTTTTTATTTACAGTTACGCACTGCAATGCGCACTTATGGTGTCCCATGGAATCAGCCTTTACCAGGTCACCCTTTAATGAATATAGTGAATGGCATAAATGTTAAAAATGGTTTTGTTTCTGGGTTATATAATAAAATACAAGGAAAACTAAACAGAACTACAGGTAATACCACTGTCTGGAACATAGACTTAAAGAATTACAATGCCTGCATAAATTGGCAGAATGTATGGGATAATATTCCACTAACCTCTCGTAATTATAATAACCAATTAACTCATTACAAAATGATACAAAGATTTTATCTGTCACCCAGGAAACTCTGTCAAATAAAAATATTACAAAGTCCTCTATGTGCTTTATGTCCGCAAAAAGTTATAGGAACATACACACATATGATGTGGGAATGTCCAGGAGTACTCGCTTTTTGGGCCAAGGTTGCATTATTTCTCACTAATATAACAGAGATAAACATACCTTGTTTGCCACACATTTTATTATTAAATGATGATTCATCTCTAAAATTAACGCCTCACAAAAAGAGAGTGTTTCTGGCCGGTTTAACGGCAGCAAAGAAAATGCTCGTAATGAGATGGAAACCACCCCATAGTCTCAATATTTACCGTT